>NC_079222.1:8875440-8912940 GCF_029633865.1 Lampris incognitus | reverse complement strand
GCCATTATGAGTCATTATGATAATTATGGCAGAATTAACACTTGTGTGTCATTTAGATTTTACGAGTGAAGGCGGTGCTGAGAGACATTGTATTCAACAAGAAAATCACCCCAGAGAACTACATCCTGACCAAGGCCTACCTTGCTGACGGCCCACGGTAAATTGATGGAAAAAATGATCCCACTTTCAACTTCGCTGACCCATTCCAGCAAGATGCTAATACAGTTGTGGTGGCCTGTTCATTTTTCTCTCCTTTTCAGCAAAGCTTCGGGGGCAGAGAGGTTTCCCCAGCTTGCACGTCAACCACTTCCAATGAAACCGTATGTACAGGCTCTCCTTCACCGACTTATTCCTTACAGTTTTTTGTCTTTTAAACAGTTGCCTTAAACTTGCATTATGTGGGGAGCTTAGAGGTCTATTCCGTTGCCTACCAACACGGGGATTGCTGGTTCGAATCCCCGTGTTACCTCCGGCTTGATCGAGCATCCCTACAGACACAATTGTCCATGTCTGCAGGTGGGAAGCCGGATGTGGGTATGTGTTCTTGTCGCTGCACTAGCGCCTCCTCTAGTCGGTCAGGGCGCCTGTTCAGGGGGGGAGGGGGATCTGGGGGGAGTAGCGTGATCCTCCCACACGCTAAGTCCCCCTGGCGAAACTCCTCCCTGTCAGGTGAAAAGAAGCGGCCGGGCGACTCTACATGTAGAGGAGGCATGTGGTAGTCTGCAGCCCTCCTCGGGTCAGCAGATGGGGTGGAGCAGTGACCGGGACGGCTCAGAAGAATGGAGTTGACCGGATACAATTTGGGGAGAAAAGGGGGGAAAATAAATTAAAAAACAAAAAACAAAAAAACTTGCAGTATGTGTTTATGTATATAACGGACTTCTGACTTTCCCAAGTCCACGTATATTAGAAGAGATGCAGCAGTCCACTACAACCTAGAACTTATTTACAAATCTACTTCCTTTTGCTTGCCTATGGAAACTTTTGCATATGTCAAAGCCAGCCCGGGCCTCTCAGTCAAATCCTCTCATGTCTCCGCCCCCAGGTCTAGGCCGTCTCCGGCTGTGGTGGCAGACAGGGTTATCCTCCCAGCTCTCAAACAGAGCATCAAGTCCACGATGGCAGAGAGACAGAAGAGGACCCAGGCTGTGCAGAGGAATCGTTTGAAAAGGACGGTGCAGTGAGAGGGTCGAAGACTAACAAACCAGCAGACGCCCATCTTCGGATTGGCCCCCAGCACAGCTTTTAAAGGAATCCTCAGAAACAACAGACTTACTGAGAAGTATGACCCATAAAGAAGGTTCACATCAGATGTGAATGTAATGTTTTAAGTGTTGATATTGCACAAAAAAAAAATATTGAATATATTTTCAAGTTATTCACAGTGAAACGGTGAATGGAGTATTTATTTCTGATATCAGAAAAGATAAAAAAAACAGTGTATATGCAACTGAGTGGTCTTTTTTAAGTCCAATCCAAAGTCAACATTTGTCCTTTTACCATGATTGACAACAGCACTTTCCTGTAGTAGAAGAAGTGTATAGTAGTGTAACGATCACGGGGGACTAGACTCGCTAGCTCATTGGCTAACGGGTCGGACCCTTTAGCTGAGTGGTTAGCGCAGTCGCCCCTGGTGCGGGCGACCCGGGTCCCCGGCTGCCCCCTGAGGTCGCTGCAGTACCACCTGACTTAAACGTCTCTACTGCAGAAAGACAGAAAAGTGCGTTATGAGCAGGCAGCTACATTTCAAATGTATAAACCGCTCTCCTCCGTGTCCTCTCAGGTGCTCTCTGAAAGGAGCAAATCTGATGCAACTTGGGGAGGCAAGACAAAACAAACCCCGATCCGTTTTGATGACGTATTTGGTGTGCTGGCTGCAGAGAATGGCCCTTTTATGCAAATATGTTCACAGATATTGAGCTGTTGGGCCCTATCTTAGATAAAGTGGGTAAGACTTGAAGGTTGGGACGTTTTGAAGAATCAGCAAGAGGGTGCTGATGTCTGAAGCGGACAAGACCAGGCTGATGGGCACAACCATTTCACAAACAGTTCAGTTTTTGTCAACATTTCGATAGGATTTAAAGGTTGAGGTGTTACTTCAGTCATGTTTCTCAGAGCGAGAATAAGGAGACTTCAACATAACCTAAATAAAGGCCAAATCCAGGCATACTGACATGCAGTCTTTGTGTTTTCTTCTCAGACTGGTCTCATGTTCCCTTATATTGCCGTGTGGAAGTTTTTTAAGAAACATGCATGTCGGAGGAAACCCACGCGGGCACGGGGAGAACATGCAAACTCCACACAGAAGGGACCCGGCGGGGCGGCCCGGGGTTCGAACCCAGGACCTTCTTGCTGTGAGGAACAGTGCTAACCACTGGGCCACCGTGCTTCCCAATAATAATAATCAATTGAAAATAATTTGAAAATAGTCGTCACCTTTGGTTTATATGGAATATTGAGTCTATTGCCTCAAATGCCATAAGCCATGGCTGAAATATTAGATGCCCCCATAATGCCTTAACGCGTTGTGCTCCATTGCAGACCTAACAAAGGTTTGGATTTTGCGAGTCTTAAAAGATGCTCAGGTAGAGACGAGGCATCCTGGGCTGGTTCTGAGCTTAACATTTTTCAGTAGAATCCATAGTTGAATTATGGACAAGTTACAAACAGAAATAAAAACCCCTCTTATCTAATAAGAAGTGTATGCATATGGCCTGCTCTGCTTCACCATGTGAGCCTATAGGCAGAATCGTGTACTCAAGGCGATATCCAAGTGATGTTTATGTACACAATGATAGGATATGGAGACTCGTCAGTCGCCATGGTGACGATCAAGCTGATGTCTGTAATATAATAATCATATGCAATTACCAATTCGCGGGGGTTGTTGTAAGCGCTGCGTATGCTGTTTGTGATGACAACATGATCAGAGGCTGTACACGTGGGGGGGGGGGGTGTGGAGGAGGGGTGGGCGGCTGCAAATGGTTATGTCGTTAGAGTTATGTCGAAAATGCAATTCCACCGTCAGATGTTTCAGGGAATTAGGCTCGCGGCATTTTAAGGAGGCCGACGGATTGCAAAATTCCACCGTTCACCTTCCAAAGACCACTGCCTTGCACAAGGGCTCAAAGCACTGACCTGCTGTAAAGCATCCCCAGACCTGCATCCAACAAGATCATGCAACATCGTTCTGACATGGCACCGACGCTTCGGTTTACGTTTAGGTCGACATATCTTGCAAGGGCGTCCGGGTGGCGTGGCGGTCTATTCCGTCGCCTACCAACACGGGGACCGGCGGTTCGAATCCCCGTGTTACCTCCGGCTTGGTCGGGCGTCCCTACGGACACAAGTGGCCGTGTCTGCGGGTGGGAAGCCGGATGGGGGTATGTGTCCTGGTCGCTGCACTAGCGCCTCCTCTGGTCGGTCGGGGCACTTGCTCGGGGGGGGGGTGAACTGGGGGGGGGGAATAGCGTGATCCTCCCACGCGCTACGTCCCCCCGGTGAAACTCCTCACTGCCTGGCGACTCCACATGTATCGGAGGAGGCGTGCGGTAGTCTGCAGCCCTCCTGGCAGAGGAGGTGGAGAGGCAACCGGGACGGCTTGGAAGGGAGGGGGGAGGGGGTCCAATAAGAAACAAAATATATGAAGGATGACACGACTCTGTCCTGTTTGCATGTTCAGGGACTACTGCTCCTGCACTTAAGCAGGCCTGGATTTAGCTTTTCCAACATCAGGCTGTTTTCCAGACGTTAAACTACAGGCTACCAAGAAATTATCAGACGAAGGAACAACACGTGGATGTCACGTGACTGCCGACTTCCACTACCTGGACTTTACCAGCGTGTTGAATGTCACAACCCCAGTCATGACATGCATCTCTTTACTTTGACCTGCAGCCTTCGTGTCCTTCTGAACAGAGCCGCTCGCTGCTATTTCGGGCCGCCTGAGAAGGTGGCCCTAATTGCGTAAGGCCTCACAGAAAAATCCCAGCTCCCTCAGCTAGCTGGTACTAGATGTTTCTACCGCACCACCCAGCAGACACGAGGCCTGCTGGTCTCCCTGCCTCAGCACTACAACATGGGGGCCGGTTCGGTCTACACGAGTCCCCTATATAAAAGGACCAGTCCCGTATAGTTTTAACGGCAGTCTATCATGAAAAATATTCAGGCATTTGGAGGGCAGCCCTGGAGAAGGATGACGCCGGCTTGCACTTTTACCGGTCATGGGCATGACTTGAGGTCATCTGCATTCATTTTCCTACTGAAAACACCCCAACGAAATATCCGCTGCACAAATGGGGTCAAATGGGGTCATGAGTATTAGCTAGTCTACAACTGAGTTTTCCACTTTTTATAGGTAATTCCTCCGTCTCAGTGCACTGCCACACGTGGTTAAACAAGACAGTTTCCAGTTTGCATTCATATTTTCCACCACAGTGTGTGTGCTCATGACTTTCCTCACCGGCTCTTGTGTTGAGACACTGAGGATATTTTATCACCTCACTTGTTAGAGAATTTCACAGGCTTGCTGAGTGTGGGAACACTGGATAGTAGGGACCGACTAGTCGCTATTTTTTAGTCGTGAAACAAATAATATTCGTGATTGCTGAGTACTTTTAATTTCTGCCCAGTTACATAAGAGATAAATATACTTTTGTATATATATATATACTTTTGTAGATATATATATATATATCTTCACCTTGTTAAAATGGCCTAAGTCATATTTTCAAGTTTGTCAAAAAACAGAATAAACTGACAAATTTTGTTTTAGTTTCAGTTTATTCTGTTTTTTGAAAAACTTGAAAATATGACTTAGGCCATTTTAACAAGGTGAAGATATATATATATATATATATATATATAAAATTTACTTGACTCACTGGATTATTTTGCTCCTTGTTTTGAGTGTTTCTTTTAACAAAGTTTATATATATATATATATATATATATATATATATATATATATATATATATATATATATATATATAAAGTGAGTCAAGTAAATTCGTTATGAGACAGTACAAGCCTGTTTCATGCCATAAGCAATCATCAGCTGATCATTGCTTATAGCTCTCTCTCTCTCTCTCTCTCTCTCTCTCTCTCTCTCTCTCTCTCTCTCTCTCTCTCTCTCTCTCTCTCTCTCTCTCTCTATAATATTTTATATATCACATATTTTGTATATATCATGATATATATTACATACGATAATATGATATATATATACATATACACACATACACACACACACACACACACACACACACACACACACACACACACACACATATATATGAATAATACATATTATTTATTGTACATTCTTACATTCTTACATATTTTCTCCACTCTACTAAGCATTTATGCCCTTTCATTTTTCATTGACTTGGGTTGTCCACAAAGACAACTTGCAACACAGAGCAGCAGACTTATTATAAAACATTTATAAGTAGTACACAGGTCGGACTGGGAATCGAGAGTCAGCGCGGACCTGTACTGGGACCTCTTTCTATGCATTATGCACGTGGCTCCCGTAAAGGCCTGACTGACTGCAGCCAGGAAGCTGTGCATTATGCACATACACAATCCTTTATATTGTTCATCCTTTTTTTTTATTCATAGAGCTACAGAATATACGACTCTCGCTTTCCTCAGCAGGGCTGTCGGCGTGTCTGCCAGCTGGTGAAACCCAACCTGCTCCGGGCTTTTGGCTGCGCAGACGACTACGTGGTGATGGTGCGAGACACCTCCCCTGCGTGAGGCCATGCGTGTCTTCTCTTGTCGCATTTTGGCCCCCTTTTCCTCTTGTCTAGTTAAATAAAGGTTTCTCAAAAGGTGTCGTTTCCACGCTGCGTCCACTAGACGGCGCCAGTTCTATTGAACCTCTGATAAAAGCCTCCCAAAAAAGGTTTCTACAAAAGCCACAAATATCCACATGAACATGACAGCACACTGGGCTGCCATACTATATATGCAGTGTATTTTGCATAAAGTCCCCTTTTCAAACTTGTTCTGCATGCATAGTTGGGTGTTTGATACATACCCCCTCCTTTACATCTGGACTTGTCGCTCACTCATCGTGTTCACATGCACACTCCAAACATGTGTAATGCATGGAAACTGACTCTCAGAAAAGGCAGTCTATTGTCCCCTGGTAGTGGTCTGCCCTGTCTGGGTGCATTGCTACATCAGAGGGGTTTTGTAGTTTCTTTCTTGGTGAAATTAAGATTACTCGTGGCTTGCAAATGACGCATGCCCCCCCAACACCCCACCCCCCAGATCGCAGCAGAATTTCCTACATCCAAGTGCTGGCCGAGGAGGAAGAAATCCTGATTGTTTTCATCCAATTTGTTGCATCACTGAGTCTTTGTGGAAATGTGGGAATTGGCAGGCGTTAGCCATTGAGAACCAGTGGGTGCGACTCTATTAACATTCAGACAGCGTTGCGCCCAATGAGAGCCGCTCTGTGCCAGCTGCGTGAGACACGGCCACGGAGGCCTCAGTAACCAGAGAAACACAACGACTTCTTGATATCTTCTACTTTTAACAGCGAGCTGGGGCCTGTGTCGCCTCGCAGGCAGGGCCTGTGCCGCCTCGCAGGTAGGGGCTATGTCGCCTCACAGGCAGGGCCTGTGCCACCTCGCAGGTAGGGGCTATGTCGCCTCACAGGCAGGGGCTGTGCCGCCTCGCAGGCAGGGGCTATGTCGCCTCGCAGGCAGGGGCTATGTCGCCTCGCAGGCAGGGGCTGTGCCACCTCGCAGGCAGGGGCTATGTCGCCTCACAGGCAGGGGCTGTGCCACCTCGCAGGCAGGGGCTATGTCGCCTCGCAGGCAGGGGCTATGTCGCCTCGCAGGCAGGGGCTGTGCCGCCTCGCAGGCAGGGGCTATGTCGCCTCGCAGGCAGGGGCTATGTCGCCTCGCAGGCAGGGGCTGTGCCGCCTCGCAGGCAGGGTCAGCCTGCGTGATCACACGGCGTCCTTCAATGTGTTAAAACTCATTTGCATTTGCCTGCTGCTCTTTTTTAAAGCCTACCTAGGAGGCACCGTCTCCTGAATTTAAATTTACGACCTCTTTTTTTCCCCCAGTTGTTTTGTGTTGAGGGGTTTTTGGGTAGACTGGAGAGCTTCGCGTGTCGACATGTCTGTCACAGTTCTGTGTTCGCACTGCGTTATGAGACTTTCACAGTAAGGGAAGTCCGACATCAACAGGAATTGAAAATGGGGAAATATGTAAAATCTTATTATTGGGAGCCCGAAATAGCTGTTGTCCGTGCAGCCACACCAAAACCAGTGGATGCCATAGGCCCAAAATAAGGCTCAAAATATTGATCGCACGCATCCAGCGCTGCGCAGCGTAACCATGTTGGATCTGTGTCTAAATTAGCTTTGCTGCCCCCCCCACCCCCCCCCCCGTCTTCTCTCCATCACATCAAACTCAACAATCGCAGTCTTCCTGCAGACAGGCCCAGACCGCGCTACCGACGAGGCTTCCGCCAGCACAAAGACACCCAGGAACAAAGACCGCCCGGTGCACTGTGACGAGCAAAGCACGTAGTCCACATGCTCGGCTCGGCTCCGGACCGGACCGGGCCTTTCTGGGGGTTCTTTGCCACCATAACGGGGGTGAGCTGCGGACCTGCCAGCGTGCACGCTTTCCCTGATGATTCAGACGCGCGGTGGAAACAAATAATAGAAGCCACGTTGTGCGTGCGGGCGGGGGAGGGGGAGAGCTGGGCGTCCCACGCGGACGCGGACGGGCATTCCCACGACTTCTTCTACGCTTTCGCCAACACGCCTTGCTAACTCCGCCGCGGCGTGACTGACAGGCGTGAGTGACGCGGGGGCACGGAAACTACGGTCGTGTTTCTTTTTTTTTCCTCCCCCCCCTCTTTTTTTTTTTGCGGGCGGGGTGTCGGAGCGTGGGCCCTCGAGGCGTCGGTGACGTGCGCGCGGCGAGCAGGAGCGCGGAGACCTGCCCTCCCGTCGCCATTTTTTCGATCTCCTGCTCGCGCTCGGGCGGCTCGCGTTGGAAAGGGGGGCCGCGCGGAACAAGTGGTGGGGGGGAAAGTCTCGAACACCGATTTCGCCGAACCCGGATTTCACAGGACCCGACGAGAAGGTCGCGCGGGCCGCCGCTGTGCTTCTGGAACTTCAAGCGCGCGCGCGCGCGCGCGGGGAGGCGAGTCCGACGTTGCGAATACATATGTGTGCGTGAGTGTGTGCCCGCGCGTGCGTGCGCGCGCGTGTGTATATATACATATATTTTTTTTATTTGTGTGTGTGAAGACGTGTTGCGAGCCGCCATTTTTTTCTACTGCCCGAAAAGTGCTCCGACCCGAGAGAGAGAGAGAGAGAGACAGAGAGAGAGAGAGAGAGAGAGACAGAGAGAGAGAGAGAGAGAGACAGAGAGAGAGAGAGAGACAGAGGGGTTTGTAAAAAAAAAACGCGTTTCCATGACGTGTGCCGCCCTCCGGCCGGATCAACACGGTACCGACTCGACCGCTCAAGCGTCGGCCGCGCGGCTCTCTCGGCGGATTCGATACCGTGTCGACATGAGCGAAGCTCTGACGAGCCGCTGAAGCCTCCTCCTCCTCCTCCTCCTCCTCCTCCCTCCCCCCTCCGCCTTCTCCAAACTGACAAGCGAGCGGAGATAAACGGCGTTTTGTTCTCTCCTTCAGCAGAGCCGCGAGACTCTTGTCTCTCCCTCCTCTCTCTTTACGATCGGAAGAAGACACAGAAAAGGGGAACCTTCGCGTGACCCGTGTTCGTGGCTCGCGGCCGCGCTTATAGCGAACGTGCGTCTCCTCGGAAGTTTTTGGCAGCTCGGGACAATCACTTGCCGTTGACCAACACCAGAGGTGGTGCTGGTGGTGGTGGGGGTGGAGGAGAGAGAACCACATTATGCTCCAAAGTTGGGTCGCTCTAGTCGCAGCCCGCCTCTAGAACGTCAGGTTGGGTCGCTTTCGTTTTATTTCTTTTTTTTGTTTTTTGCGGGGGGTAAGAATCTCTCCCCCCGCACACCCCCACCCCCTTTTTCCGCGTGCTGGATGTCGGCGGAGTCTCTGCAGCTTTCGGGCTTACAAATCATCCGCTAGCGCGAGGGCGACGCGTGCCCTGCCCCGGATCTGCAAAACCAGTGCAGCCGAAATACAACCCAGCTAAACCGGCGCAACCTCCTCTCTCTAACTTATTGTTGTTGTTTTTTCTAGTCTCCCTTTGTTGGTAATCAGTATTCGTTTGACGGTTGTTAATTTATTTTGAGCGAACATGTCCACTGCCCGCTTTGACTCGTCGGATCGCTCCGCCTGGTACTTCGGACCCGTGTCTCGACAGGAGGCGCAGAACAGACTACAGGGCCAGAGGCACGGCATGTTTCTGGTCCGGGACTCGTCCACCTGCCCCGGCGACTACGTGCTGTCGGTGTCCGAGAACTCCAAAGTCTCCCATTACATCATCAACTCGCTGCCGAGCAAGAGGTTCAAGATAGGGGATCAGGAGTTCGAGCACCTTCCGGCTTTGCTGGACTTCTACAAAATCCACTACCTGGATACCACCACGCTGATAGAGCCTGCCCCCAGGTAGGAAACCCGCCTCCCCGGGCCCCAGTAGTACCAAAAGAAAAGGGGGGGGGGGTTGAACTCAAATGCAACTCCCTTAAAGTGTCCCTGGGCCCTGGAAAGGCAGGCAGGATGTATTTGTAGCCATTTAGGTAATGTGTTCTCTTCATTAACCCACGTGATCTCTCGCTCAGCCGATGTACAACAGTGAGTTTGCCTAATTTGAATATGGGAGAGACACAAATACAAACAATGATTGTTTGCTGTTGTGTTTTTAGCAAGGGGGGGGGTGTGTGTGCAGGCCAAGGCACCAGGGTGGGAGATAAACACCAACCACCAGCCAAATGCTGGTCATTTTAAACTGCGGCTTGTAAGATTGTATATCTGGCCAGACACTATGATGGATATCTTACCACAATTTGGACAGCCTGTTGGTCTATAATCTGGCTGGCAGGCGAAATAAACAACTTACTTGCTATTTCACTTGGTGCATGTTAATATAATGCTCCCTCTTCTTTGAGTCACCGATTTCTTCTTAAATTATTTAAGCCTATTGATTGATTTGTTTTAGAAACACATCAGATTTTTTTCTCTCTCTTGTTGCCCAAAGAGATTTCATGATGAAGCTGAACGAGGTTTTCTGAGCACAGTGGAATCGGAACTGCTATTCGGGTGGTGCTGAGGAGAAAATGTTCACGGAGCGTGTAATATTATTCTGAAATAAAAATCACGTTGGGGCCCTATGGGAAATGCCTTCATTTCGGGTTGTTGGCTAGACAAAAACCTGTTCGAAATGCTTTGGAGAATCTTGCCCCAAAATTCATTAATGACACAATTTGAATATTCATAATGTACCCTCAGCTGTAAAGCTACATTGTATAATTGCTACCTCAAGTGTCCTTCCCTGCCTAATTGCATGATTTTACTCCCTAGGTACCCAAGCACAGTCACCGGGGCCATCCAGACCATGGTCGGCCCAGACGAGAACCTGGAATATGTGCGAACTCTGTATGACTTCACGGGCAGTGACGCGGAGGACCTTCCTTTCAAGAAAGGGGAGATCCTGATCATCTTGGAAAAGCCTGAGGAGCAGTGGTGGAGTGCCAAGAGCAAAGACGGCCGTGTGGGAATGATCCCTGTGCCCTATGTGGAGAAGCTGGTGAGACCCTCCTCCCACCCTGGCCAGCCAGCCCATGGCTCCCGCAACTCAAACAGCTATGGGATCCCCGAGCCAGCTCACGTCCACGCATACGCCCAGCCCCAGACCCCTTCACCGTTACCCCCTGGCACCCCAGGAGCAGTCATCACCCCCCTGCCTTCCATGCAGAATGGTCCTGTCATGGCTAAAGCCATCCAGAAACGAGTGCCCTGCGCTTATGACAAAACAGCTCTGGCTCTAGAGGTACTGTCATCCATTTTTGTCTTTGTGTCCAGGGAAAATTATATTGCTTAAGTAATTTTTAAATTCTAATGTAGCTTAACACAGGAGTTGACAAATTTGGCACTGTGGAAAAAAAAGCTCTGAAAAAAGGTAATATGTTCAGTACTAACATGAGATACCTATGTTATTAGAGAAATAGGTTAGATCAGCAAAATATTGCTTATTTAGCCTTGATCCAGCCAGTGGCTATCGAGGTTGTTTACAGGTGTGCCTTCAAATAGCACTACAAAGATATGCAGTACATTTACATACAAGGCCACTGGCTACATGTCAGACACTACCTGTGGCAGTCTTCCTACCTCAAAATGGTAAAAAGGGCCCCATTACCATTGATATAGGATGATTTTAAAAATTTGCTTCACATGTACTTTATTTCTTGCATGCATTATTGTATATCGTGATTTCTGTCCCCACAGTTAATTGCCATAGAATGTTGACCTGATTAAAACATTTTATCCTCAGAAGGACCCGTAAGTGGCTTTCACATAATCCATGTAAAGAGTCTGCATCAACGCCGGGTTGGGCGTAACCCCTTCACATGATCAGCGTCAGCACCAGGAGCGGTGGTGGTCATTACATTTGCACTGTCGAGTTTTTGAAATTACAGCATTCAGGAAAGAATAGAGTGGAATTCAATTTTGGACTACAGCCCGCATCAGCCGGTGACTGTAGCTAACCATATCGCCAATGCACAATCATAGAAGTAAAAATAGACTAGCTGCATATGAAAATGTAATTGTTTAAAACTGACATCATTCCACGCCAAGGACTTTTTAGTCAGACTGTGGTATGATTTAAGCATCATTTTATATAATTGGGGATACTCCGACACATAGAACAAGTTTCTCCCCCATTATTTTTTTGATTTCGCGCAGCTATATCAAAGTATGCTGTAATTGGCTGCGCATTGCAGGGGTCAGCGCCGTGAAGGTTAAAGTTGAGTATAGCTGAACTTGGAGTGCAACGCCAGGGGGTCTCCCAGCATCTGCGCCCAGGGTTCAGTACGCCGAGGGCAGCGGCGATGCTTGCCACATAGGAAATGAATGCCAGCGCTGAACAATTTTGTCGCTGATCATGTGAAGGGTCCTTTAGTGTTGTTGGCAATAGTAAAAACGTTGACAGAAGATAGAGATTACTCCCTCACATAAAGACATGGAACTGCATGCTAATCTTGAAAACAGCAAACCATACATTTCTGCATTCCACCTGACAAGAGATCATGAGTGCTGTAGAGCTACGGTACATTGCGAAATTTTGGTGCACAAATCTGACAAAAAAATTAGAAAATCAAAGTGTGTCTGTAGTTGTAGGCGATGGCTTTCTAAGCAAAAGAGACTTTATGTTCGGGCTGAGTTTATTCAACATCATTGACCGTGAGAACATTATTGAATGGCATTTATGTTTTTGATTCCTACTTTCTCTTATTCTGTGTTCTGAAAAGGATTGATTGGTTGACAGAAGTTCATAACTTCCGGTGAACTTACAAGAAAGCTCATAACACGAAGACTTAGTCCAACAAAGTGAAAGAACTTCAAGGAAAAGCCCAATTATGTAGTCATCTGCTTACCTTTGCCAAGCCTGTATGGCTTTTCACAGTGGAGCAACATGCTCGTACAAGCATCTGCAAAGAAACAATCCCCCGTGCAGAGCTCATTATGGTAAAGGTGTAGCTCAACTTCAACATTAGCATTGCATTAGTAGCCTTGCTTCTAGCGTGATATGACTTCAGCTATGTTTAGTATGTGCTAAAAAAATTCTTTATATCAGAGCCAAAGACTTTATGCAGTGCAGGACTTTCAACAAGTGGAAACACAGTGCTAGCTCAAGCAGCAGTTGATTAAAGTATGGATGAGTGTTGATTTAAACGCAGATGATAAATTGGACTATTTGTAAACATATAATAAGACTGGGCTGTATTAGGTTGAAGACGCTCGCTCTATTTTTCTGTCAGTCTAAACAGGTTTTTGGGTAGGACACATTGTGCACTTTGTTCGCCGCTTGGTACAGTGTACATTTCGAGAAGACAAAGCTTGAACCCAGTCACAATCTGAGCATGTTGCTAGGTGACCAAAATAAGCTGGGTTGTCTTGACTCCAGTTGAGGAGTAGTTGAAAAGTATGGGGATTGCTTGGGGGGAAAAAGGCGTGGTCTCAACTGACTAGCTTGTAATGATATTGTAGCGACCGGAGAGGGCGGTCGCTCTGACTGTCGGCAGTTCTATGCTGGGGGAGTGCAAGGAATCCTTGGATTATTGATGGGCTGGGCTGCGGCTGCAACCTGTCAAATGTCAAGTGTGACGAGGTAGATGAAGTTCCTGGGTCATGAAGGCAGTGTGTGTGGCGTAGCCACCAACCCAGCTTAGGTGGCTGCTGTCCAAGACTGGCCAATCCCTGCTAATGTTGGCGAGCTGCAAAGTTTCCTGGGCCTGGCATCATATTACCGCCATTTCGTGTGGGACTTTGCCATCATCGCCAGTCCGCTCCACCGCTTGACAGACAAGGGCCGGCCATCTGACTGGGACGACGCCTATGCTGCAGCCTTCACCCAACTCAAGGCGGCTCTCACTGAAGCCCAACAGTCCTTCATTGTGGACACTGATGCCAGCAATGTGGGGATCGGCGCTGTCCTCTCCCGGTGGGGAGGAGACACGGAGGCTGCCGTGGCCTAATTCAGTCGTGCCCTGAGTTGGGCGATCGCTCTGACTGTCAGCAGTTCTGCGCTGAGGGAGCTCAAAGGATCTTGGGACTGTTGACGTTTATGTTAAATTTGTTTTCATGGTGTGTGTTCATGTTTTGGTTATTGTAGTTGTGTTATTTGTTTGGTGGTTTGACTCAGACTAAGTAGACAACCATTTTACTGACTGACTGACTGACTGACTGTAGGACCGTGACTGAGACTAACGTCTCCAGTGGTAACCTCGGGGGGAAAAACCATCATTCAGTAGCCATTTTAGGTGCAAATAAAAGAGCACTCCTGGGGCCGTGGAGTGTATGGGACTCGGGAGCGGCCATTAAAAAGAGATCTCTGCCTCTCGACTCCCCCCACGCCAGCTCACCACAATATGTATTGTGAAAATACAATAGGAAATAGTCGTATATCGACAATCTACTGCACTCAGTTGGAATTTTGCTTCTATGAGAGAGCTTTCCTTCCTAGGCCCCGATAACTTTGCAAAGATGACTTGTAGACTTCTGGGAATTTTGACAGTTATAGAATTAGTCCCTCCATTTGCTTTACTTTCCTGCCTGTTTCATAACTTGTTTCTATTGGACCTGCAAGGTTTTTTTTTTCATAGTGCGTAGTGCAAAAGTTCAACTAGTTTGAACTTGGAATGGATGGGCGCTGAACTCTGCTCCTCGCCACGTGCACACCTGCTCTTTGCTTTGTGCAGTGACAGTCAGTTTCTGCGCAAGTCATAGAAAATAATGGGATTTAGCGTGCAGCAGAGGAGATACCCCCGCCTATCTCTAGGGCCCTTAATTCACGATGGACATCGGAATGAGAATGATAGCTAATAAATCATGTTCTGCATGTTTTATGTGAGGGAGCATTCATTCAAACTTACCATGCATTACCAACTATCAGCAAGACCCTCTTTTGCGCTTAAACAAGCTAAGATCAAGCACTTCCATGCTAAGATTAAAGACAAGGTGATGAACCTGTTGGTTTGAGTGCATAGATTTTTTGCCAGCATAAAGCTATATACAATGTTTTGGCTTTCCTAAATGTGTAATTAATCAAATATCAGTAGGTGTTTCTAAGTGGTAGCTATTGAGGCAAAGTTACAAATGGGCCTACACACACCTCTGCTTTAAAAAAGATTTTGAATTGTGCTAGCTGAATGTTTTTGTTGTTATGTGCTCCGCAGCAAGAAACTTGCCTCGCACTCGCTGTCCTCAGCAATGAATGGCAGATATATAAGAATGTGCCTGTTATTTTTTTTCACCTTTTTTTATTTGAATTGGCCTGTCTTGTCAAAGTTGGTTTTAGTTGTTCACATCGCTCAACAACAGAGATCAGCACTTGAATCCCTTATACTGAGTGTACTAACCTTAAGTTACATGCTGGTGAATTTGGCAGGGAACTTCTTTTTCTTGGTCTAAACTGGTTGTGTGCAAGCCGAAATTTTAGCGATAAATAACTTATCTCCCTTTATATTCACACTTGTTCCAATTCAGCCAAGCATTCAGAAGCATCCCTCTTTCTGCACCGCAGACCAATCGCGGGGAAAGCTTGTTCTGATAAAGTATTGATAGATACTATCCACTGTGCCCTGTGATGGACTGGCGGCCTGTCTAGGATGTCTCCCCGCCTGCTGCCCAGTGACTTCTGGGATAGGCTCCACTATCCCCGTGACCCTGAGAGCAGGATAAGCGGTTTGGATAATGGATGGATGGATGGATGAATGGATGGATGGACTATCCACTGTTATGTGTCTTAAAAATGTCATTTCTACTTGGACCAGAAGACAAGGTATTGAGGATGGTAGATCTACTGACCCTCTTTGCTCTCCTCTTGACGGCTTTATTTCTAGATTTGAAAAATAATGAAATCATCACCGAGTTTATGCACATATGCAAAAAAAAAAAAGGGTTTGATATATAAAGGGTGCAGCAAGTCAAACTTGGGGACAATAACAACATAGCTGCATGTGTGCATGGACCCAGTGTAGATAGCAGCATTGATTTAAAATGAGAACATAACCTTTTATGAGATGGACAGCTGTTAAGCGACTTCAGGTGTAGTCCAGACATTGGCAAACAAAACCTCAGACATGTTTTGAACATAAAAGCCTTGATCATACAAATGTAAGCTTTAATCTTAAAATCCCGCAGCATAATCTGTAACAGTTGTAAAGATTATGCTGTATAGATATCATTAAACATCAGTGTATTAATGCAGCCCATGTACACATTGACAAAATAGAATGGTATCTTTAGTAGATCATTTTCAGTCAGGTAGTCCGTATGAAATTACAAAACGACCCCACCCTCAGCAATAGGACCACCCTTAACACTGACCAAGTGTGTCTGCTCCTGAAGCTGTGTCTTCAGTCCACGTACTTCACATACAGGGGGCACTACTATAGGCAGAGGCATGGATGTGCTATGGGTTCCCCAGTCTCACCTGCAGTGGCGAACTTGTATATGGAGGAAGTGGAAAATATGGCTCTGATGTCCTATCCAGGGACACCACTGAGCCATTGGTTCAGATTTTTGGATGACACCTGGGTTAAAATTAAATCTCAGAATGTACCACATTTCACCAACCACATTAACTCTGTGGACAACCACAATCAAGTTCACCAGGGAGGATGTGAAAAATGACAGGTTAGCCTTCTTAGACTGTGAAATTGCAATTGGTGATGGGGGACATTTGATTGTTGATGTTTACTGCACACCAACACATATTTGATCAATACTTAAGGTTTGACTCGCATCATCCACTGGAGCACAAACTAGGAGTCATCAGGGAACTGTACCACCGAGCTGACAACGTCCCCACCGACACAGCGGCTGGGGAGAAAGGGGAGAAATCCCACATTAAACAGGCCCCGGTTAAGTGTGGTTATCCTAAGTGGGCATTTGTCAAAGCCAGGAAGACGCCCAAACAGTGCACCAGCCAATCAAAGCAAGAAGGAGAACAGCTGCCTAAGTGTAAACCAGTGGTGATTCCGTATGCGGTGGGAGCGTTGGAAAAGCTGAGACGCAAATTTTCAAAACACCACGTCTCAGTTACTTTCAAACCCCCAAAACATGCTGCGCCAGAAATTGGTCCACCCCAAGGATCGGGTCCCCCGGCACAAACAGCAATATAGTGTAGGCTGTTAAGTACCAGGAGTATTGGCATGACTTGTACATTGGGGAAACTAAACAGATGCTGGCCAAGAGGACGGCACAACACAGGAGAGTTAACACATCAGGCTAGGACTCCGCAGTCTACACCATCTACAGGCCAGTGGCCACTTTTTCACGGATGAGCTTGGGCACATCCTTGATAGGGAGGAACACTGGTTTGGACTGGAGTCAAAGAGCCCATCTATGTGAAGAGGGAACGACCATTCCTGAACCGGGGTGGGGGGTGGGGGGGTTACTAAGAGTACATCTGTCACCATCTTACAATGCTGTGATTGCAAATATTCCCAAATCCTTAGATGCTCTAGTTAATGGTCACACCCATATTTGCATATGAAACTGGTTGTTGGTTTCGGTCATTATGCAACTGTACTGTACTGTATTGTTTATAAGGGGTGGGGACACCTGCCGTCAGTTTAAACTGAAGACTCAGAATCAGAATACTTTATTCATCCCCGAGGGGAAATGTCACTTAGTTGGGTGATGAAACGTACGTACTTGTCTAAGCTTCTCACAAATTAACCTAGAGAGTTTAGTTGGCTAAAGCCGGCATGTCTCCTTTCGGCTTGTCTCATATTTTATTGGTCTAACGTGCTGGACCCCGTGTTAGTAGCCTGCATCACATGGGTTTTGCCAATTCGGAGGGCATTAATGGTGATGTGCGTTTTTCCCCCCGGATGTCAGAAAAAGCATTGATTTTTGCCCCTCAAAGTGGCCGCGTGATATATCTTGTCTTTTGTTGAATTTACCATCAGGGCTATCCATTTGACCATCCAAGGTCCATACCAACATGTTTACAGCTAAAAAAAAAAGTAAAATAAAATGTTTACTCCCCCTTTAAGATTTTCATTTTGGCGATTCCTGTATTGCCCAACACTCAAACACAGCAAATAATTGTCTTGCAAATGCTTTTGACTTTGTCAGCTGATGTGAGTAATCCCCATGTTGCTATGATCTTGTGCTGCTTGTGCTAACTTCGTTAGCTTACATTTAAATTCAGACATTTGTTTAGTCCAGTGGTACCAATGCTCTCTCCGAGCTATTTCACATACTGGTTTTATGCATACTCAATTACCCAGGCAAGAAAGTCACAGAAAGTTGAATGAGTTTATTGAGAGGAACGTTTCATCACTTATCTAAGTGACCTCTTCAGTCTCAACTTCAGTCTCAACTCAACACAGTGGCATAACCATCAAAACCAACTATCAGTTTCATGTGCAAATTGCTGTGAGCATTAACTAGAGTTTCAATGGCCATGTGTGCTATTCACAGAGGATGTGGGAATGGTTGCAATCAGAGCATTGTAAGATGGCGATGATGAAGAGGGAACAGCCATCCCTCTTCATCGGTGTAAATCTGTCACCATTTTACAATGTATTGTTTGTAAGGGTGGGGATACCCACAGTCAGTTGAGACTGAAGAGGTCACCTAGATGAGTGATGAAACGTTTCTTTCTCAGTAAACGTGTCCAGATGAACTGATTCAACTGCCTGCGATATTTCACATGGCCTATTTTGGCGGTACGGTGGCGCAGTGGTTAGCACTGTCGCCTCACCGCAAGAAAGTCCTGGGTTCGAACCCCGGGGTTGTCCAACCTTGGGGGTCATCCCAGGTCATCCCCTGTGTGGAGTTTGCATGTTCTCCCCGTGTCTGGTGGGTTTCCTCCGGGTGTGCCGGGTTCCCCCACCATCAAAAAGACATGCATGTTAGGGTTAATACTCCCGTCTCTGCCCCTGCATGGCAAGACGAACTGGAGTTGGTCCCCGAGCGCTGCACACTGCTGCTCCCAGCTACACAACTAGGATGGGTTAAATGCAGAGGAAGAATTTCCCCACGGGGATCAATAAAGTAGTAAAAAAAAAAAAAAAAGTATTTTGGCACATTATTGGCTAATGGTCTTGGCTAATGGCTGTGGTGATCCCTAACGGGAGCAGCCGAAAGTAGTAGTTGTAGTAATAGTAGTAGTAGTAGTAGTAGGTCTTAACTAAGAAATTGTTTTTAAATATAAACCAAAAGCCCCTCAGTCAGTATTCTTGTCCCATTCAGTCTCCTGTATTGGTTTTCATCGTCATTAGCTGCTGCTATGATGATACAGCCACCCCAAGAAAAACCCCCTGTGTTGAGAGACAGGAAGACATCCTCCCAATTTTATTCTACTCCATACCTCTTCGCAAGCATCTCGAGCTCCAGCTGAGTACACTCATTGCAAGTTTTATCCCAGTTATTTTACAGAGAGCTAGTAGTGCTCATTTTAATTTCATGGGGGGGGGGGGGGATAGTGAAACAACAGACAAAGACAATATTTTGAGTCACACAAATCCAAAGTAAATACATTTAATAGCAAAGCCTTGTGAGTAATTCCTGGGTTTAAGTTAATGTACCGTGAATGTAAATAGATGGCAGAATTAGTCTACATTTTTTCTTGTGTTTCCTTCTGTGGCTGAATTTCATGTGGCAGTAGAAATGCTGAGTAATTGGTAGGAGGCTGGCTCAGTTTTTTGGATGCCTTTCTGCGATTTGTTAGCCGATCACCATTTAGAGAAGGCCAGCAGCCACACTGGAGGAGTGACGGCAGCAGCTGACTGACAATTGGACATCATTGCCTGAAAACCAATACTATTTCTCTGTGGTTTTACGGTTATACTTGCGAGTCCGTTTGCTGTTGATGTCTCAGCAGCTGTAGCAGTAAAATGAAGGTACGAGTTAAGGTGTTGAAAAATGAATTGCAGCTATTGCTGTTTAGGAATGTGTTGCAGATTAGGTAATTGAAGAAATCACCTTTTAATGGTATAGTTGGTCAGTGGGCAGACCCAACAATTTTTTAAAGAAGTTTTTTTATTTTTTTGCATTTTCTGCTTGTATTTGATAGCAATAGTTGAGAGAGAGACAGAAAAGGCAGGGGGAAGGATGAGGGGATGACACGCAGCAAAGGGCCTGGGCATTCAAACCCAGGCCGCTGCAGTAAGGACTCAGCCTTATGTGGTACACACGCTACCCGGGGCACCCCCAACCCAACAGTTTTTCTTTATATTTGGTCACAGCAAGGTCTTCAACGTGCACCACTGGTACACATAATGGAATAATAAAGTTTAGAGCTAGTTTTTATATTGAATTACACAATAAATGTACATTCGTTAACAGATATATACAAATAATGAAACAAAAAAAGTTAATTGGGTTTTGTTTTTTACATTGTTTGTGGGAGACATATAAATTGACCGAAAGTAAGAGAGAAAATGTGGTTGGGGTTGGATTTCCTGGTTTCGCTTGCTCAAAGGCTAGCTAATCGCTATTACAAAGTACTGAATGCATGACGCACAACCCAAAGTACTGAAACCGCAACGCTAACTATGATTATAAACACCAGTTTTAAACAGGGTGACATCTACATTGTCGCCCTGTTTTAACTTCTCCCATCCCTGGTGGAGTTGAAAGCAGGCATGACGTGTTGGTGCCGCTTTTGACTTGTCATGTAACAGTACTGAAACTTGAATTTATGTTGGCAAACTTAAGACTCCTGTACGACTGGAGCAGGATTTTCTACTTTCTGTCTCTGATGTTGAGCGCTTCAGAAGAGTGGCACCCTGCAATGTACAGTTATTCAGGAAGTGACAAATATCTGAACATGTCATTACACATTAGGGGACGTCTTGCCGTCGATTGTCCTTGCAAAACCACAGATATATGCTACTGGAGAAAGAAACGTTGGCTCAGTGTAGCGTGTAAGGTGAAGCAAACCTCTTTCTTTCTCTGGTACAGGAAGCGGTATTATTCCTTTTGCAGTCAGGCCAGGGGTTCACTTGCTCAGAATTCTTTCATATCAGGGCGTCCGGGTGGCGTGGCGGTCTATTACGTTGCCTACCAACACGGGGATCGCCAGTTTGAATCCCCGTGTTACCTCTGGCTTGGTTGGGCGTCCGTACAGACACAATTGGCCGTGTCTGCGGGTGGGGTGCCAGATGTGGGTACGTGTCCTACTTGCTACATCAGGGCCTCCTCTGGTCGATCGGGGCGCCTGTTTGAGGGGGGGGGGGACGACTGGGGGGAAATAGCGTGATCCCCAGGTGAAACTCCTCACTGTCAGGTGAAAAGAAGCGGCTGGCGACTCCACATGTATCAGAGGAGACATGTGGTAGTCTGCAGCCCTCCCCGGATCGGCAGAGGGGGTGGAGCAGCGACCGGCATGGCTCAGAAGAGTGGGATAATTGCCCAAGTAAAATCGGGGAGAAAAAGGAGGAAAAAATCCACAATAAAAAAAAAAAAGATTGTTGAATTTTCATTTCAGATTAAGGATTTTATAGAAACCCACAGTTTCATCTGTGGTGCATTTAAATGCTGCTGAAGAGCCTGAATTAAGTTAAAGCCGAATCAACAAGCCTGTATTACGCAATACCTCCATCTTTTTATTCTGCCCAGATATTGATTAAACTAGCTAATCAAACACATGAAGCCACCACTGCTCATTTCAGGGGACAGTTTCCTTTTTTTCTGAAATGGTTGAATATAGATGCTAGAAATATGCAAAAGCCATTTCCTGTTATTTTCGGCAGCATTCACACATAGAATGACAGATAATGACCTTTCCTGTTATTTTCAGCAGCATTCATACATAGAATGACATAGATAATTACCTTTAAGTTAAGTCACCCTTCATTACAGTCATTCCGTAAGCTGCTGATATTGCAGTTTTATAGAAGTGTAACTGATTTGAAAATAAAGGAGAAGTGGTTGATCAAATGTTATTTCTCTCTTAATAGTCAAGGGTTGTGTATTCAGTATTTTTGTGATAGAGATACCATTCGCTTCCTCTCATTTGTACTGGGCCCTTTACTTAGTTAACCTTAGAGCAAGTAAAACCAGGAAATCTAAACCCCACCACGTATTCTCTCGCTTACTTTGAGTCAATTCACATTTGTCTCACACAAACATAGTAGGGCACACAAGTTCCTCAGGACTTCCCCCTCCTTTTGCACTCACAAGTCACACTAGTTTTGCTTCTGTGGCCTAGCCAATACGCCCAACCCTCAAGTCTGTATGTCAAAATGACTGACTTCATCTCACTGCTCTTGTGTGTCAAGATAGTGGTTTTCATTCCAGAATTGTTTTCTGTTTCTCTTTGTAAGAGATGGGGGGGGGGGGGAATGATTAGGGGTATGACGATGAAGAAATTTTGACTATTGTAGATCCAAAAAAGTGTCAAGACCGAGCATGATGGTTTTAGTAGCAAGACTCAATGGCAGGTTATTTGAACCCATGACACAGAAATACGAGAAGCCACTAGAAACGTGTTATGTATTTCGGGTCGCTGTAAAGAGGGTCGCTCCGTGCCTCGTTTTTGTTGCTGCTCTGATTCTGGCTTTGCACTTCTGGTGCAAACCCGCTGTCTGTCTGTTTCTTATCGTCTCTGCCGTCGATCCATCGCTGGCTCAGTAAGTGGCAGCCTACAGCAGGAACCCTACAGTTTCACAGCACGGCTATTTTTGGGGCCCCGTAGGTTAGCGAGGCGGAAGCTCTGAGTCTTTATTCATTCACTTGTGAAAGACTTAGTCTCCAGCTAGTAAAATCAGGTTATCTCCTTGGTGTTTGGAGGTTTGACATTCTAGATAGTTTTAAAAGTCTTAAGGCCGTGTCGATACATAAGCCCCACAGGTCAGGGGCTTTCCTTATCAGCCAGGAAAGGTCATTTTGATTTAGGAGCAGACAAAAAGCACAGGTATGGAGTGTGTTTACAGGGATTGCACAGTACATTTTAATATGCCGAGAACAATACTTCATATTTGTTGGCTAAAACCAAAAAGTGACGCTTTCATAACTCATAAGTGTTGATAAATATTTGAAAAGGACGGAAAAAAGGGAATTAAAGCTGCCTCATTAAGCCCTTCCTCCCGCCTTCAGCACTTCCCTAATCCCAAAGTGATAATATTATTATGTTAAACTCGTAATGCTTCTGGCCCTCTTCCATGAAAGCTTATCATAACTAAGCGTCACTCTTACCATTACAAGACAGGGTGAGGATTATGTATAGAATTATAATAACAGATAACATCGAGATCAAAATGCCCTTGAAGCTTCATCCTGAATGTTTTTTTTGCCATATATATATATATATATATATATCCTTCACGTCCATGCTTCTAAGGACAATGCCTTTTCTCTCTTAATCCTAAAAGATAGCATATGGTGCAAACTGATGGGGGTCACGCAGAAGGTCATAAAATACGCCATCTTCAGCAGTGTTAAAACTGTATTTCTTTGTCAAATACATGCTTCAACACAACTTGTATTTTCACAAGTGTGTAGGTCAGGTGAATCGACCGTACTAAATCCCCTTAGGTATGAATGTGTGTGTGTATGTCGGCCCTGTATGACGGCCTGGCGGCCTGTCCAGGGTGTCTCCCCGCATGCCACCCAATGACTGCTGGGATAGGCTCCAGCATCCCCGCGACCCTGAAAGCGGGATACGCAGTTCGGATAATGGGTGGGTGAATGGTTTGAAAACGGGTTTTGGGTGGATAATGTACTTTACATTACCACACGGTTCAATGTAATGAACTTCAGTTGGATTCTCAAGTGTGGTATTTTTGCATATGTGAGGAGATATCATGATATAAGTGGGCTGTGTAAAATCACGTATGAGGTTCATGAAAATATTGCCTGATATTTACTGTCTTTATTTAGTTTTAGCCCTGCATTGCACAGAAATACTACTAAATGTGTACCACAGTACCCCTTCAGTGAACAATATCATACTAGTAGATTTCTACATTTGGTTCAACTTGTTTTGTGATTTTTGCATAAAATCTGTTATCCTAAGTTGCATAATCTTCATACTCCCTGACCTAAATACTTAAGTAGTGGTCTATTCCACTGCCTACCAACATGGGTAGTCCATGGGATCTATGGGATCCTGGTTCGAATCCCCGTGTTACCTCTGGCTTGGTCAGGAGTCTCTTCAGACACAATTGGCCCTGTCTGCGGGTGGGAAGCTGGATGTGGGTATGTGTCCTGGTCGCTGCACTAGCGCCTCCTAGTGTTTGGGGGGGAGGGGGGAACTGGGGGGAATAGCGTGATCCTCCCACGCGCTACGTCCCCCTGGTGAAACTCCTCACTGTCAGGTGAAAAGAAGCAGCTGGCGACTCCACATGTATCGGAGGAGGCATGTGGTAGTCTGCAGCCCTCCCCGGATCGGCAGAGGGGGTGTGGAGCAGAGATCAGGACGGCTCGGAAGAGTGGGGTAATTGGCCGGATACAGTTGGGGAGAAAAACTCCAAAGAGAATTTACGGGGCTGAAAGGGTTTGAGCCCAGTAGTATAGTCGAATGAGGCCAGGTGCCCCAGTTGACATGTTTCTGTATCTTTGTCTTCACAGGTCGGAGACATAGTCAAGGTGACGAGAATGAACATCAGCGGCCAGTGGGAAGGGGAGGTGAATGGGCGGAGGGGTCTCTTCCCATTCACCCATGTCAAAATAGTGGACCCCCAGAATCCAGATGAGAGTGACTGACCCAGGAGATCTACTGAACCTTTTTCTGCGGCGCTGACGTAGACCCACGTTCTGCTGGATGTCTCCACCCCCGCCGACCTTCGTCACCACAGTTACGCCCTTGCCTGCTTGGGGCTGTACCACGATAGCAACCCCCCCCAAACCCCCTGTTGTCATGCGAACCTGCACAAGGTTTTATTACTGTTTACAGCTCTGGACTTCAGTACCTGACTAAAACCTGACCCCAGTTCCCCCACTTCCCAACCTCACGTCCTGGTTGTAGGCTGGGCGGTGTTTTTTTGCCTTAGTGTCCTTTTTCATTTCCAGATCATTGGGCATCGATGTGTGTGCGCGCGTGTGTGTGTGTGTGCGTGTGTGTGTTTGCGGCATGTGTGTGTGTGCACTGCATTCACAATGGATTTGCCACGTTACCTGACTTCACAACTGGTCTAACCCCCCCCCCCCCCCCCCAATATTTGTTGAGTTTGAATTCTTTGGGATTTTGAAAGCGTTGGTGTGCATTTGTTGTTGACGTAAGGGTGTTTGTATGAAATGGGGGGGGAAATGGCAATGTCCCTACGAGCTGAGGAGAGCACCGAGGCGTCGAGGAGCTACGCAGTTAGTCAAAGGTTTAGGTCCCCAAACAATCACGTCGCTGTTACTTCGACTGCTGCCACAAGCACACAACACAATTGGCCTTGAGTTGTTTTTTGTCCCGGCTGACCGATCTTTAATATGTATGTATGATGTCATGACTGACAGGAAGAGGCTGGAGCGAGAAGAGGAAACGGAAGGACTTGGGAGTGGGTGGGGAGCGGGTTGACCGAATTTTTTCCTTATTTATCTTATTTCAGGACATGAAATAGCCATATGTGAGAGTTCATCAGTTTGTGTTGTTTGTGCCATATCAGCAGTACAGGTTGAAGTTTTTGTTTTTTTGGTTTTTGTTTTCTGACAAGGAGCCGACGTATGGCTGCACGTCCACCCAGAGTCTGTGTTTTGCAGCGCTGCCTTAGTGGCTTAGTGCCCGTAACGCCGAGCACTTGACACAGGTTTATAAAAACTGGCATAGCAAAAGGAGCAGCCAGCATGCAACGCTTCCTGCAAAGCATCTGTGCAGAGCTGCTAGCTAAAAAAAAAAAAACTACGTGCCTGGCAGATATGTGGGCAAAGGGCTTTTTTTTTTTTTTAATATAAAATGGATGCCCCCTGCATGCGGTGATATAGTTCAGGGGAGGAGGGCACATGTTCCAGCGCTCCGGTGAGATCCGGAAACGCGGCTTTTCAGTCCTGCAGCCACTTTGTTTGTAAGTGATGCTGCTCCCGGCAGGGTCGGATTGCAGTCCGATTGCGGGCTCTGCATACCCACTAGGAACAGCTTGCGTCATTCTCGGCTCCTGCGCTGATTTAATAGACGTTGCGCTGATAGTGGAAACCTTTAAATCTCTGCTGTAAAGACCGACCCTCGCTTTGCCCCGTTGGTTGTCTCCCCCCTTACTGCTTCCCCTTCGAGCTCCCAATCGGGCCGGTTACTCTGAAGTAGTACCATTGTGCAAATTTCAATCACATCCCACCCCCCCGCCCCATAGCCAGTTGATGAACCGAGAGTATTTGGTTAAATAAACTAACGAGTGAAAGAACTTTGACCGAAGTTGACTTTTTTTCAAAAGGGAAAACGCCTGCTGGCTGCCTCTGTGCATGACCTCCTGGCCTGGGAGGGGGGTCTCCTCTGGCCAAAATGCTGCTTTATGTCATTTCTTATCTCCTTACAAAATCGAACCAGTATGGGTTTTCCTCGTCAACCATCATGAAGCCTACTAATTAAGCAATACACCCTGATTATTTCTTTATGCAGGTGAACTTGCTCTCATCATGCTCGAGATTTGTTTTGTAAAGGCATTAACAGTATTACTGTGCTCTTTTCTCATGTTCTAGGAAAGCCTTTGTGTTGTCTTTTACGTAAGAATGGAAAAAAAAATTGTGCCTTTTATTTTCTTATACCATTTACATGTGTTAATATTTCCCATGGTTAACACCCGTGCTGGTATGGACCTTTTATGTACAGAACTAGTAAATAAAATTTACGTCTACTTCTTTAAGTTGCTCTGCCTGTTATCTTCCTCAGACGTTTCATATATGTGCCTGGATCAGCAAATATACACTTAATAAAGCTGTGGACATGGTTCAACTTTTCAAAATGTGAAGCCTTTTTGAAGCTTATGTATGCTTCTTAAAAATTTTTTTTTTTGATAGAACATTTTGAGTTATTTCACTTTTTTTGTTTTGCAAAAGATTTCCCTGAGGGGAATGGTGTCAGAATTCACTGCAAACTCCACATTTAAAATTCGGCTGAAGCAAGCGCACAAATCCTGCCCTGGAAACTTAGCCTCCTGGAGTTGTCCCACATGCCTCCTATCTTTGTTATGTAATACAGATGGGGCGTGGCGGTGGGGAGTGTGTTTTCATCACAATCAGAGGTTGTGTTTCTGGAGCATGGGACAGTCACTTGTCTAATTTCTGTCTGTTCCAGTTTTGATCGTGGGTATGCCCAAGAGATAGGAAGCAATTAATGAACGTTAATGAAGTGCTAATAAAAGAAAGTGTTTCACTGACCCAGAGAGAGGAAGTGGAAAACTTTTCAAGGACAAGGTTCCAGATTAAGGCTCCAGATTAAGGTTCCAGGTATTCCCCACATGGCCTTGTCTCTGCTGTTACATTTTGTTTTTGTGTAGCAATTTTCAAAGCAAATATAAAAAATACTTCAAAGTTCACAAATCAAAGTAACATTAAAGACTGACTTGACGCGGCGTTTTGACCGCACAACTTGCATAGACTGTCCGTGCCTTGGTAGACAACCACCTTGCCGTATTGTACTTGAGCTACGCCAGATCCGGGGGTAATACTTCTATAGTGTCCTCCCGTAGGGGGCCAGACGCGCACACAATGTCACCACCAGGGGACAATAAAGTATCATCCCCCCCCCCCCATCGTAGGAACTACCCAGTCGCACGGACTTTCGATCGTGATACCATCGCGATTATGACCTGATTAGTGATGTGGTCACGAAGGTTAGGGTTAGGGTTCTATCAGATCGTGACCACATCACGTAAATCAGGCCATAATCGTGATGGTATCACGATAGGTTAATTAACGTGATGCCATCACGAAAGTCCGTGCGACTGGGTTGCCTGCTCACGTTTCAGAGCAAAGCTGTTGACGAAGCACTGCCTGCCCTGCAGGTGGAGAATCAGCTGGCGTTCTCTCGCAACCAAATACTTCAAACTACCCTGGGTTCACCGTTTGTTCACCACTTGCTCAGTAAAGACAAAGGGGGGGGGGCTAGGGAACAGCCCAATTTTCTTTGCTTGCCCTTTTGTCGGGAACATTAAAGCAAAAAAGGAAAAGGAAAAAAAAAAGAGGAATTCTGCCTTCCTACTTCCCTGCTCGGTGCAGCGAGCCTGGCAGTGAGTCAGCGCAGCCTCGGGCGTTGGACGTCTTCAGCAACTGGTCTATAAACCCGGTGTGCAAATCGCACAAATGCTTGGATCTGTTTTAGTCCAGCGGCTTAGCGCGTCATACGGGGGAAACGATGACTTCTCGCTGAACTAAGGTGGAGGTGCTGTGTAGCTCAACTGTGAATGTGAATAGATGTAAGTATTGTAGCGAATTCGGGGGACAACGCAACCACGGGAACTGCCGCGGCCGGGAAGCGAACCCGTGTCGCCCGCACCGCAGGAGACGTCGCTAACCACTAGACTAAAGGGTCAGACCCGCCAGCCAGCGGCCAGCGTGTCTTCTTATCCATGCACGTTACAATATAAAATATTATAAAATCAAAATAGAGATCTGTTTTTTTGAACCTGGGAGAATTGTGTTATGGGCATCTATGTTGAAATGAAATGTAAGTTGGAGCGTTGCGCTGTCTCACTTTGTGATAGAATTTGCAATGCGTTGGTGATTGTTCACTTTCACCACACCTCCAGAGCAGGGGCGGATCTACAGGGTGGCGACAGGGGTGGCAGCTGCCACCTCTGGGACACAGTCTTGCCACCCCTGTTGCCACCCCATTTATAAATCAGATAATATGTTTTTAAAGTATATTTTATGTACATGCACGGTGAAGGTCAATGAGACCCGCGCCAAACTCGTCTCAAAACAGAAGTCGCCGATTTAGAATCCCCCCTCCCCCTCACAGGCGCGGATCTACAGGGTGGCAAAGGGGTGGCAGCTGCCACCTCTGGGACACAGTCTTGCCACCCCAGGAAAAAATCTCTAGATCCACCAGTGCTCCAGAGAGACTGTCTGTCCTTCATCCATGGACTCCGAGGCTGTCTTGTCTTTCATCCATGGACTCCCTCCAGGTGCCCCTGGTGATGGAGAGATGACACGCGTGAGCAGGTGCAAATGATAAGCAGGGCTTCAGCCAATTCTCAGTGGTTGCCAAACCGTTGGGAACCACATGGGGAGGGGGACCCCATTGGAGCTGTTATAAATAAGGCCAATTACGTAACTGTCTCTGGGTTCAGTATCCATGGGGATGTGGGTCTTTTTAGCAAGTGGCCGCCAGTATACTCGGGACTGTGAGGCAAGCCTGCCCCTGAAACGGGTGCATCGCCGTGCGCACGTGTTTCATAACACAAGACTTCAGCACACCGAGCAAGTTCACGTCCATCGTTGAACCCCTTGCCAACGTGAATGTCAGTGTTTAGTCTCCAGCCGCACGCGGAGGCCGCATCCTGAAATATTTTGCCTTTTCGCCTTTAAGCTCGAGTGCAGCCCAGAGGACACAGCCGTCATCACATACTAGTACATTACACAGGCTTTCTGTGTGAAGGTTGTATGTGCCCTGGTTGCTGCACTAGCGCCTCCTCTGGTCAGTTGGGGCACCTGCTCGGGGGGGGGGGAATAACATGATCCTCCCACGTGCTACGTCCCCCTGGCGAAACTCATCACTGTCAGGTGAAAAGAAGCGGCTGGTGACTCCACGTGTATGGGAGGAGGCACGTGGTAGTCTGCAGCCCTCCCCGGATCGGCAGAGGGGGTGGAGCAGCGACCGGGGCGGCTCGGAAGAGGGACCGGATACAACTTGGCAGAAAAAGGGGGACCCCCCCCAAAAAAAAATTATCTCTCCCTTTGAATGCTGGGATGCAGCAGAGACCAGAGGGATGAATCTCTTACTTGGTGCGAAGATGAAACCAGCTGGAGGAGGGTTTATCAACACAATCTCCTAAGAAATGTGAACAGAATGTGAACACACTGAAGGGGTAACAGGAGTTTTCAGGCTGTATGGGGTGTAATACCCCCAACCTTTCACCTCCATTCTGAATCCTGGTCTAATTAGACCCACAGGGCTTGGCTGTGAAACAGGGGTCTCTACAACCTAGATTATTTATATTTACAACATAATTATTAGTCAGGCTAAATCCATGGTTCAGACCTTAATCCCAGTTCAAGTTGGAGGATTTGGACTTGACATGGCTCTTTGCCTTTGTCTTCCAGTCTGTAATCCAGCAGCTGCCAGTCACTTTTCAGTGCCTCTGGTTTAATAAGCTTTTTGTGTTTTCTGTTTCTTTGACAGATTAACAGAGTAGAGTGACAAACCCATATAGGCCTTTGGTAAAATATCACCCGGGAACACAAAATATGTTCACTCCAAACTATTCTGTACGGCAAGAACCTGCTCTCATATGACAACTGCTTCTAACCCCCCCCCCATTTTTATTTTACCCCCTTCTTCTCCCCAATTGTACCCGGCCAATTACCCCACACCCGGTCGTTGCTCCACCCCCTCTGCCAATCCGGGGAGGGCTGCATACTACCACATGCCTCCTCCCATGCATGTGGAGTCGCCAGCCGCTTCTTTTTCACCTGACAGTGAGGAGTTTCGCCAGGGGGACTTTGCGCGTGGGAAGATCACGCTATCCCCCCCCCCCACCGAACAGGCGCTCCAACCCACCAGAGGAGGCGCTAGTGCAGCGACCAGGACACAGACCCCACATCCGGCTTCCCACCCGCAGACACGGCCAATTGTGTCTGTAGGGACGCCCGACCAAGCCGGAGATAACGCGGGGATTCGAACTGGCGATCCCTGTGCTGGAGGGCAACGAATAGACTGCACGGTGGCCCAGTGGTTAGCACTGTTGCCTCACAGCAAGAAGGTGCTGGGTTCGAACCCAGTCCGTCCCGGGTCCTTTCTGTGTGGAGTTTGCATGTTCTCCTCCACCACCAAAAGACGTGCATGTTAGGGTTAATACCCCTGCCTGTGCCCCTGAGCAAGCAGTGGAAAGAAGAACTGGAGGTGGTCCCCGGCGCTGCAGCTGCCCGCTGCTCCTACACAATAGGAGGGGTCAAATGCAGGGAACAAACTCAGCGTAGCCGTCACAGTGGCGGCTGGTGCTAACAACTGGTTTTCTGGGGGGGGGGGGGGCGCAATTTACCTTGGTGCAGCACACCTGACAGCTGCTTAATGTCCACACAGTCACAGAGTTTTAAGAAGGACAATGCAGCCTATAGGATTTATCAGGGTTCGGACCCTGGTGCAGCTGTCAGGTGTGCTGTGCCAAGGTAAACTGCCCCCCCCCTCCAAATTGTTAGCATCAGCCGCCGCTGGTAGCCGAACAACTGTACATGACAAAACAAAGTGGCTTTCTTCTATCTTTCTTTCTTGTTCTTCTTCTTGCTCTTGTTCTTGTTCTTCTTCTTCTTCTTCTTCTTCTTCTTCTTCTTCTTCTTCTTCTTCAGTGTAGTATGCATGTATGTAGCTGTTACAGGGATGTAAAAGAGGGGGGAAAGGATGCTCCACAGTCTGTTGTGCTGTATGTGGTTCTGTGGTGCGTGTGCGGAGCCTCGTCACTGGCCCAGATATGTCTCTTACCCTCCCGCCCTCCCGCCCTCCCTCCCTCCCTCCCCTAAAACATTTATTGACCAGACGCTCGTGCCTTCTGCCGGGGGAACCGGGCCAGACCGAACAGTCACTCGTCAACGTCTCCTGTCAGCTTGTCGCGTGAGTCAACGCCCTGGGGGTCTCTCTCTCTCTCTCTCCCTCCCCCTCTCTCTTTCCCCCTCTCTCTCTCTCTCTCTCCCCCCCTCTCTCTCCCCCTTTTATCTCTTCTTCACGTGCCCTCTTTCGCTCTCTCTCTCCCCCCCCCTCTCTCCCCCTTTTGTCTCTTCCTCACGTGCCCTCTTTCTCTCTCTCTCTCTCTCTCTCTCTCTCTCTCTCTCTCTCTCTCTCTCTCTCTCTCTCTCTCTCTCTCTCTCTCTCTCTCTCTCTCTCTCTCTCTCTCTCTCTCTCTCTCTCTCTCTCTTCCCCCTCTCTCTCCCCCTATTATCTCTTCTTCACGTGCCCTCTTTCTCTCTCTCTCTCTCTCTCTCTCTCTCTCTCTCTCTCTCTCTCTCTCTCTCTCTCTCTCTCTCTCTCTCTCTTCTCTCTCTCTCTCTCTCTCTCTCTCTCTCTCTCTCTCTCTCTCTCTGTCTCTCGCTCTCCCTCGCTCTCTCTCTCTCTCGCTGCATCTCTCTGCTCAGTTGGCTCCACTCTTTCGTTTCCTCTCTCGTGCCCTTTATTAAGCATCCCTCCATTCTCGCTATCTCTCGTTCTCTGTCCCTCGGTGCACCTCGCCTTCTCTGACCTGTCGTGGGAGTAAAGAGCTCTTCACCACCTCCTTCTCGTTTTCCTTTGTGCTCTTCACTAAAAGGCTGCTGTGGGTGAACCTGCTCTTCCGGCGTTGGAAGATCTAAAAAAAAAACCCAACCAAACCGGATGCTGTGAAGCAGCGTACCTATTTTAGTAACAGCCCACAACGGCGCGAGGAGGCAAATCTGGAAAACTGAAGTCATGAGAAATTGATGTCAGTCAGGTCAAACATTCCTAAATACACCCCCTCCACCCCCACCCCCACCCCCGTACACAGGAGGTTTAGTTCATTTTGAAGTCTGCACAGCCTCTAGCTAAAGCGGCACCAGGTAACTCTTTGGATTTGGGTAACACATTTTATGACACTGTCGCAAAGACAACTGCGAGGCTTTGCTCCCTCTTCTTTTTTCTTTACGGTATAGGTCAAAGGACTACTGTAGATGTGCGCAGGTGTTCCCAGATGAGATCAGGGGAAATTGCTGTATGTGCCATAAAACAAACCCTGTACCAAAGGCAATACTCCTGGTGAACTCCAGCACCCCGTGACCCAGAGTAAGGATAAGCCCTGTGGATAATGGATGGATGCATGGATGGATGGATGGATGGATGGATGGATGGATGGATGGATGGTCCGAACATCAGCTGTGTCATTCCTCCCATAGCCGCCGCACCGTCCAACCAACATGAATTTAACGAGGATCTGTTGAAGCAAAAATATTACCCGGTACCTCATTAAGCAAATAATAGATAGTGAATTGCTATTATAGCCCCCCTCCCCCCCTTTTCTCCCCGATTGTACTTGGCCAATTACACCACTCTCCTGACACTGCTCCACCCCCTCTGCCGACTCGGGGGGGGGGGGGGCTGCAGACTAACACATCTCCTCCGATACATGTGGAGTCGCCAGCCGCTTCTTTTCACCAGACAGTGAGGAGTTTCGCCGGGGGGGGCGTAGCGTGTGGGACATCACGCTTCCCCCCCCAGTCCCCCTCCCAAAACAGGCACCCCAACCGACCAGAGGAGGCGCTAGTGCAGCGACCAGGACACATACCCACATCTGGCTTCCCACCCGCAGACACGGCCAATTGTGTCTGTAGGGACGCCCGACCAAGCCGGAGGTAACACGGGGATTCGAACCGGCGATCCCCGTGTTGGTAGGCAGCGGAATAGACCGCCACGCCACCCGGACGCCCGAATTGTTACTATAGTTAATGTACCTCAGATACCATACTGTAACGATCACGGATGAATAGGCTCGGTAGCCCTTGGCTAACGGGTCGGACCCTTTAGTCAACTAGTTAACGTTGTGGCTTGCGGAGCGGGAGACGCGGGTTCGCGTCCCGGCTGTGGCGACGGTCTCCCAGACTGCCCCCCCCCCCAATTCGCTGCCATATTTATATAGCTAACTGATAAACAACCTTTAATTTCTTCTGGCACGAGACATTTTAACATCTGGCTAATTTGCAACTCTCTTGTGAGCTGCTTTATGAAAGAAGCACCTGCCAAAGGAGTAGATGTACATGACATATGGCCTGATGCTGATGATGGCGCTGTCGCAGACTTGATGGTGGTAGGCGCTTGTTTTGATTGGATAGACGCCACAAAGTGCCGCAAGGTGAACCATAGTTTAGTGAGCGGTCACATAGAAATATCTTTATACTCCTTCCGGTCTCTTACTGTTCATTTATTAACACTTCACAACAGCGGCGAGTGATGAGCCGAAAAAGGAATACACAAAATAAATGAATAAATGAATAAATAAATAAATAAATAAATAAATAGATAGATAGATAGATAAAATAAATAGATAAATAAAATAAATCATATGATGATTTGAGATACACTTACACAGCCTCGGGGCTGGTGTTTGAACGGTTTTACCCCAGTGAATAGTAGTAAATCTACACAGTGAATAGTAGTACATCTAAACAATGAGTAGTAGTACACCTAAACAGTGAATAGTAGTACATCTAAACAATGAATAGTAGTACATCTAAACAATGAGTAGTAGTACATCTAAACAGTGAATAGTAGTACATCTAAACAATGAATAGTAGTACATCTAAACAATGAGTAGTAGTACATCTACACAGTGAATAGTAGTACATCTAAACAATGAGTAGTAGTACATCTACATAGTGAATAGTAGTACATCTAAACAGTGAATAGTAGTACATCTAAACAGTGGATAGTAGTACATCTACACATTGAATAGTAGTACATCTAAACAATGAATATTAGTACATCTACACAATGAATAATAGTACATCTATCCAGTGAATAGTAGTACATCTAAACAATGAATATTAGTACATCCAAACAGTGAATAGTAGTACATCTAAACAATGAATAGTAGTACATCTAAACAATGAATAGTAGTACATCTAAACAATGAATAGTAGTACATCTACACAATGAATAGTAGTACATCTAAACAATGAATATTAGTACATCCAAACAGTGAATAGTAGTACATCTAAACAATGAATAGTAGTACATCTAAACAATGAATAGTAGTACATCTAAACAATGAATAGTAGTACATCTATCCAGTGAATAGTAGTACATCTACACAATGAATAGTAGTACATCTAAACAATGAATAGTAGTACATCTAAACAGTGGATAGTTGTACATCTACACATTGAATAGTAGTACATCTAAACAATGAATATTAGTACATCTAAACAATGAATAGTAGTACATCTACACAATGAATAGTAGTACATCTACACAATGAATAGTAGTACATCTAAACAGTGACTAGTAGTACATCTAAACAGTGAATAGTAGTACATCTAAACAATGAATAGTAGTACATCTATCCAGTGAATAGTAGTACATCTACACAATGAATAGTAGTACATCTAAACAGTGAATAGTAGTACATCTAAACAATGAATAGTAGTACATCTAAACAGTGAATAGTAGTACATCTACACAATGAATAATAGTACATCTAAACAGTGAATAGTAGTACATCTAAACAATGAATATTAGTACATCCAAACAGTGAATAGTAGTACATCTAAACAATGAATATTAGTACATCTAAACAATGAATAGTAGTACATCTAAACAGTGAATAGTAGTACATCTACACAATGAATAATAGTACATCTAAACAGTGAATAGTAGTACATCTAAACAATGAATATTAGTACATCCAAACAGTGAATAGTAGTACATCTAAACAATGAATATTAGTACATCCAAACAGTGAATAGTAGTACATCTAAACAATGAATAGTAGTACATCTAAACAATGAATAGTAGTACATCTAAACAATGAATAGTAGTACATCTAAACAATGAATATTAGTACATCCAAACAGTGAATAGTAGTACATCTAAACAATGAATAGTAGTACATCTAAACAATGAATAGTAGTACATCTATCCAGTGAATAGTAGTACATCTACACAATGAATAGTAGTACATCTAAACAGTGAATAGTAGTACATCTAAACAATGAATAGTAGTACATCTAAACAGTGAATAGTAGTACATCTACACAATGAATAATAGTACATCAAAACAGTGTATAGTAGTACATCTAAACAATGAATATTAGTACATCCAAACAGTGAATAGTAGTACATCTAAACAATGAGTAGTAGTACATCTAAACAATGAATAGTAGTACATCTACACAGTGAATATTAGTACATCTAAACAGTTGGATGTTTTCCCACCACCACGTATCTTTAAAAGCTGAATGTGATCCTGCAGTAAGTCCACGGCTGGCTTGGCCCGTTTTGTAAGTGGTTGTAAGGAGGTTTGAACCTGCGTCTCTGTACGTTCTCGGAACCAAACTCACTGGAAATCAGACATTTTAAACCCATACTTGGAGAATGAAATACTACAAATTGAAATGAAACATCACACTTAGATTTCAAACTATGTATTATTCTATTTTATTTCACTTCTCGGCATTTGTACATCAGTACACATAACATCACGCCCTGCTGTAATGGTACTGTTGTGTGTCTTCTTGCTCTTGTTCAGTTGGTTGCTTGTAAAGTTGGGAGACCTCAGATATGTACTTACTCCACCGCACTTATATTTACCCCTCTTGAAAAAGGCGTCTGCTAAATGCCCCGTCTTATTGTCTTCTGAGAGAACTCGTGCATCACTGTGGCCTAACTGCTCACTTCCCCCAGCTGCATTTCACTCAGCCAGCCAGTAATCACTTGGACTGACAGAAACCACCCAGCATGCACCCCTGGATTCACAGCCTCCCACCTCCAAGATACCCTGATTGGCCACTTCAAATCTATGACGTGGGGAAATAAGCAGAGCTCGTCTTTTCAATGTAGGGGGGTTAAAGGTCAGGCCCATATGGAGTCTAAATGTGATATCAGTTTGTACAGAATGTATTTTTGTATTTTCAAACGACAAATTATTTGTATCTAAATTAAATACGGTTTCTCATACCAGTATTTTGTATTTCATTTCGATACATTTGATGAGCAAGTATTTGTAATTTGTAACAAGATACTTTCTGATGTATTTGTACCCATCTCTGATCGTGGTCTTATACCACTGGTGAAGGGGATGGAAGTCTATCGCACACCACAGATCTAGACTGCTTCTTCTTCTTCTTCTTCTTCTTTCGGATTTTATAGTTTCCATCTGTACCCTGTGAGGGCCCAGCACCGATACTGATCCGGTCTGGTCTTGTCAATCCGTATACAAATAACGTTTTTACGAAATGTCATGTTGTAGTTTGCAGTCAAGATAGCGCAAGACGAGGCCCGAGTCCACAGCAAGTTTTAGGCAGGCAAGACTGAGTCAAAGTCAAGTCTGAGACTCAACTCGGCAACTCAAGACTAATGAGGCTGAGGCCAAAACATGTGCAGACTTACACCGGAGCAGTGCAAGTCCAACACCACGACGCTAACAGTAAAAGTCTACTCCCATGGTAAAAGTCCAGATGAGACGGCTCTGCAGAATTTATTCCAGCTGTTCCTTTTCTCCGTGCAGGAAGAGGAAGGTCTCAGACTCCGGCTTTCCAGTGTTTCAGAGAGCCACGACTCAATGATAGAATAGCAAAAATAACTAGATTAGAGTGCACTTAATTGATCTCCCCAAGGTAGATTTGATATTAACCAAAAAAGAAGAGGAAATTACAATCTTGTACTCGATCAGACTTAAAATGACCGAGTACAGCCCGAGTCACTACGTCGTGGGTCCATACTGGAGTATCAGAACCCTGACATGCTGTGTAGTTGTGATCAGGGCATCGTATGGCTCAGTGTAATAGCGCCACAATGTGCAGGACCGATGCACCGTACAACCTTATGAGGCCCTGCTGTCACCGTGGACCACGATATCCCATCCTGTCCCCGCAGCATCGACAAGGCGGACTCCTCGGCTCGCGTCGTACTCGGAAAATAAACCATTTCTGACTCTGAGTTAAGGTTCCCCACTAAATGAAGGCCCCGGAAGTGCAGTAGCAACTTATAAACTAATCACCAGGCACTGCAGTGATCTTATGATTTCCCCTTGGGCGTGAACAACAAGTATCAAACT
>NC_079222.1:8860440-8870440 GCF_029633865.1 Lampris incognitus | reverse complement strand
AGCGGCCTACTGCAGCCCATCTGCTGTGGCTGCAAGCGGACAGCAGGGCTTTGCTTTCTGCACGTCTGCTTATTGTCTACTGGGGGGGTGGGGGGGCTGTTACTGAAACAGCCCCCCCCACCCCCCACCCCCCCAGGAAAAGTAGAAAACACAAGATAACATCAGAAATCGTCTTGCTGGGGGGACTTTGCTGTCCCCAAAACACCCACATCCCGGATGTGTTATGCGCGGCCTGTGTGCTTTGAATGTAAACAGGATTAACTCAAGGTGGACCGCTTCCCCCTTAGACCTCGCACCTAAAGTTGTCCACGGGAATCGGCTCTGCCGTGATGGCATAACAGGCATAAGGTTGGAGCCCAGATAGACCGATGGTGCAGTGTGAGAACCTTCTCCTGGGACAAAACAAAATCACAAACACCAGTGACGATGGACTCAAGTCTCCAAAACACCAAGCTTTACATATGGAGGTGAGGACCTATCGTGAACCTGCAGAGCAACCGGAGACAGATGAATGTCAAGGGATGTCATTTTTTTTTTGTTTTAATGTTTTTATTTTTATTTTGATATACTATATTAATCCCCTTGGGGAAATTCTTCCTCTGCATCTAACCCATCCTAGCTGTGTAGCTAGGAGCAGTGGGCAGCCGCCCCAGTTGCCATGCCTCGGCCAGGGGCTCAGACGGGGGTATTACCCCTCACATGCATGTCTTTTTGAGAAACCGGGGCACCCAGAGAAACCCCACCGCAGACACGGGGAGAACATGCAAACTCCACACAGAGGACAACCCCCCCCCCCGGTTCGAACCCAGGGCTTGCTTGCTGTGAGGCGACACTGGGCCACCATACCACCAATCATGCCAATCAATTAGTGCATCAGGAAGTTTAATCAGAAGTTGCTGGACACACGTGCGGCATTTGGTCCTTGTGTTGATGCCAGATTTTACTACAACCACCTCCCGCAGCTTCATCCATTATCTACACTCCGTTAATCCGACTGAGATTGGCTGAGGGGGGTTGGGGACAATCCCAACAAGTGGAAGAAGAGGACACATCTAAGATATGTCACTTTTAACAGCTAGTCATACAGCACTCACATGTATGGATGATGTGGAGTCTGCAGTACCCAGAGGAAATCAAGCAAAACTCTGTAGAAAGGCTTGCATCAAGTCTATTGTACTATTTGGTAACCATGCTAGCCACCAAGCCACACTACTGCCCCCTTCTGCAAGCCCCTTCCCTAAATCTTCTTGGAGCACAGCAACTTAAAGACATCAAATGTGAAACAAAATGGTGGTCCCACTACCAAACCACAAAACACTGTACCGGAGCCTGCCATCACTCCCACATTGATTGACAGGCCTCTTAAATCAAGGACTAACACTAAACAACAACTAAAACTGTGTTTGCAATATTTTTTTTGATGCTGTGAAATGTTTGTTTACATGGGTAATGATTGTAAAGATTGGGATAAAACTTATTCTCAATCTATAACTTAAACTATCCAATTATGTATGTAAATATACCTCAAATTTGCATGGTGAAATAAATTGCAGATTGAGTCTTTAACCTAAAAGCTAATATCAGGAATAAGGAACATTTGATTTTGGTTTGATTTCAAGTGCGAAAGTGCATGAAATTAAACGAAATATCGTTTCCCCCAGCCCACAGCAGTGCAACACAGAGACAAAAACACTTATCCAAACTACAAGAACACATATATCTAAAATACAAAAAAAACTACAAAAATGCATATGTCCCACATATCCACAAAACATTTTCACTGTCCAAGAGAGCGAACAACAGCCAGGATGACTGTCGGAACTGCCGGTCTGCATGGGCTAGCAGTTAGCTTAGCCTGCCCCGCTTCCACGTCCTGTCAGACCGCCCTCGGTGCCTCCTCTTCGTGCGAAGCTCCAGGCAGGGCCGTGGTCCTTGGGCCCACAGGATGCAGCAGACCAGGCTCCCCCAGCCGATCCAGTGCCAGCTGTCCCAGCCAGACACCCTCGACACACCTCCCCGACACCAAAAACACAGCCAACGCCAGGCGAAGCCGCCACCACACCACCCTCAGTGTTACCGGAACTGCTGGTCTGCATGGGCTAGCAGTTAGCTTAGCCTGCCCCGCTCCCTGTCCTGTCAGACTACCCTTGGTGCTTCCTCTTCTGGTGCTTCCTCTTTGGTTGCAGCCCAGGAACCATGGCTGGGTTCACAGGATGCAGTAGACCAAGCTCTCCCAGCCATCAAACGAAGACAACTTAGACTCAGATGTGGACAAAGACACTGCATGGATGGTCCTGGGTGAGGTCCCCGCAAACACATGCTAATACCACAACTAGTTTGATAAGAGTTTATGTTAAGTTACCTTCCATGTTTCATCATGATCATTTCTGTGCCAACACTGTAGAAAGCTTTCCAAACATCAACATTTTCCAGAGTCATCCTGAAGCCCCATCTCTTGTGATGCAGATCTGCCAGGGGAGGAGATTTGGGCCTGCTCAAGTTAGCCTTTAAGTCTGTGGAGAAAGAGAAAGTAAAAATGAGGATGAATCCAGATGACATGACAACATGGTCTAAACACAGCACAGGGCGAATGAGAAAATGAATGTTCATTGGAGATGGACGGGAGAGAGCCAGTACCTGAAAAATTCTTGACATTTTCATTCTGGATAACATACCAAGCTGCTTCAGGGAAGCTTCATTCAGCCAAAGTCACAATATGACGTCACACAAATGGAAACTGTTTATTGAAGCATGGAGTTTGTGAAAGCCATGGTATACAACACAAAAAAACAAAACAAAAACAAAAACAATGGTATCTCTAATAGATTGGACTTCCATCAGATCACAAGAAATTACATTTAATCTGTTAAATCAAATTAGAATCCCAATAAACAAATGTCCACGGGTCTACTTCTTCTGGGTTTCGGTAGCAGAGCATTTAGGTGCCACTTTTTACACCAGTGCTTATTGCACAACAGGCATGTTTTGGATGATTTCCACAATTAGGCAACACCGTTCTCTCAAGCTGTGTCGGTGATGGTTTCTGTCATCACAACCTACAGAATGAGAACAGAGGAAGCACCTACTAAAAAGGCCAAAATTAAACTTTTCTAAAACGGTCTTCATAGAATTAGCACCTTCCACTTCTGAGTCAACTGATGCACGATGAACGAAACTCATCTTTGAACTGTATTTTTTGCTCTTTTTTCAGCATTGACAACATGTGTTTTGCAGATTAACATGCAGCACGACTGTATTTCACAGAGCCTGACAGATACAGCCTTACCTGTGACATGCTGCTTTCTAAAGTGTACTCAGTATGGATTTCTTCTTTCTGTTTTTTTTTAAATAAAGTGCTAATATTCTGATTTACAGAAGCCAAATTTACTGATGTCCACTGCTGAACTCTCTCTCCAAGGAGATAGCACTTTTGAACATCAGGTCTTGCCCTGGCCATGTCCTCATGTCTTAGGCGTGGATGGCCTGACCCTTGAACTTGATTGGCCTTCACAGGAGAGGAGGGGATCTACCTGGGGTATGGGCATGACAGACTGGGCGGCAGATAGGGCCCATTGCCAGGTTTCTAACTCTTTGAATCAACTCATGAGGTGAGTGGCCATACTGTGACACTGTGTAGATATACGTATACAGTCATTGTTGTTGGCCTTTTGTTGGATTAAATACATCTGGGCCATCTGAATACCTACAGTGTTAACCCACGAGATATACTGCCTGACAATGAATCTGAATCAGTCTGTCTTGATCAGATGCTTTAAGGAATGATAGATTTATCACTGATAGAAGCATCTGACAAATTGTGTGCATGTATAACGCATGCATTTATGCATCTAAGTGTGTTTGCATGCATATGTAAGTATGTATGTAAGCGTGTCTATGTATGCATGAATGTTTTTATATGCATGTATCATATATGAATGACAGAGAATTCAAATGGTCAAGATCTTGGCTGTATAAAGAAAATGTATAGAAAGTGTAAAAAGTTCACAGATCATCAATGGGAAGCTGCGATACGAGTGCACAAGCCTACCTACTACCCTGCTTGCACATTTGTTTTCATTAATTCTAGCCCTGGTTGTGTGTATAAAGCAGAGTGGTAGACAGTGTCTACCACTTAGACCCTTCCTTAGACCCTTCAATGAGAGGGTCTAAGGACAGGATGTTGTGTTGCTGTTAAGCCCACTGAGGCAAATTTGTATTTTGTGATATTGGGCTATACAAATAAAATTGATTTGATTTGATTTGATTTGATTTGATTTGGTATCATCTCTCCACAATCTACAATCTCATCATATTGTTATTGTCCATGCTGATAATTCTTATATGAAAAAGGCACTTACAATTCAAGCACCAATTCAACTATTAAGTATCAGCCAACAGCAATGAATTTGTAGATATCATCATCCAAACATACAGGAGCTCTGGTCCACCTTCCCGTAAGATCTCGGCTGGGATCCCATCTGGACCAGTGGCCTTGTTGTTCTTAAGGCTCCTGATGGCATCTTGAACCTCTGTCATGGTGGAAGGTTCCCCAACGTCTTCGCTGATGGCACTCTGAGGGAATGTGGCTGGCAATGTCATGTACAGCTGTGCTGTTGCAGTTGAGGAGTTCCTGGAAGTGCTCCTTCCTTCAGGCATGGTTGCTTGGACCATAGATGGCCCGAGTAGTGCAAAAAAAAAAAAAAAAAAAAAACCCCTCTGGTATCACCCGATTCTGCCAGTCACTGGATTTCCAAAACCTTTTCTGTCCACCAAGAGTTCTTAAGCTCCCTCACTCATCTCTGGATGTCTGACTTGGCTCTGGAGTGAGCCACTCTTTTAGCCTTGCAGATTACATCCTTTTGCCTGGCATGAAAGGCTTTCCTTTTCTTGGAGATGAGCTGTTCTATCGCTATGTAATTCTCATCAAACCAGTGCTGGTGTTTTCTTGACTTGTACGCAAGGGTGATGTTGCAGGTGTTGAGGATGGTGGATTTGAGCAGGCTCCAGTGCTTCTCAATATCATTAGGATATTGCTGTTGGAGGGTTTCCCCAAGAGAGGCCTGGAGTTGCTGCTTGGTGGCAGTTTCATTCAGGCTTTCAAGGTTCAGTCTTGGCTGGATCTGCTTCTTTTGAACCCTCCTCTTCTTCTTGAGTTTGATGGACATCTTGGAGTGGATGAGGCGATGATCTGTCCAGCAGTCATCTGTATCGATCATGGCCCTCGTGATGTTCACGTCAGGTGGTCCCTGGTTCGTACAATGACATAGTCAAAGAGATGCCACTGTTTGGAGCGGGGTTGTCTCCAAGATGCCTTGAATTTGTTTTTCTGGTGAACCAGAGTGTTAGCAATGGTGAAGTTGAACTGAGCACATTTGCTAAGAAGCAGAACTCCATTGGAGTTGATGTTCCCAATGCCTTCCTTTGCTATAGTGCCCTTCCAGAGGTATTGACCCCGGCTGACCCTGGTGTTGAAGTCTCCTAGGATAATAAGCTTATCCTCATTGGGGATTCTTGACAGTGTCTCATCTAAGCAGGCGTAGAAGGTCTCTTTTACTTCCTCTTCAGAGTCCTGAGTGTTAATTTAACTCCATTTGTACACACTCAGAGGTGAATTAACACTCAGGATTGCATAGGCACTCACAACTGTTGCCATCTGGTTGTTGGCAAGCACCAGACAGATGGTCTGATCCCCACAGGAAGTTCAGACAGGTGGCTGATCTTGCTCCTGATGGCCAACCCAACACCATGGATTCTGGGCCCATCAGCAGCTTTTCCTATCCAGAAGAAAGTGTAACCACCCTTCACATCCATTTTTTTCTTGGTCCTCTTTTTCTTTTTGCCAGGTATTTCCAGGTCCAATACCTTCTTTCCTATATAGTCTATACCTCCTCTCTACATATCCAAACCATCTCAAGCTTGTCTCTCTCAACTTTCCATCCATTCCTCTGATCTTGAACTTAGCTCTCACTTGATCATTTCTCTTCCGGTCCTTTCTAGTAACTCCCAAGGACCAACGCAGCATGTTCATCTCTGCTACCTGTAATGTAGATTCTAGCCTCTCTGTTGTTGTCACCGCTTCCATACCATAGATCATGACAGGCCTAACCACTGATTTGTATACCCTGCCCTTTACCCTCAACTGCATTCTTTTGTCAGAAAGTACTCCAGCTAACTTTTTCCATGAATTCCACCTAGATTGTGTCCTTTTCTTGACTTCCCTCTTACTACTGCCTTCTGTGTGTATTGTTGAGCCTAAGTACTTAAATTTGTTAACATCTGGGACATTCTCTCCTCTTAAGGTCAATCCTGGACTTTCTACTTGCATATTTATACATAGATACTCAGTTTTTGTTTTACTGATCTTTAGTCCTCTAATCTCTAGCGCTTCTCTCCAATCTTCAAGATTTCTACCCAAACCTTTCCTTGTCCTTGTTTGCGAGTATGATGTCATCAGCAAACATCATGCTACACGGTGGCTTTTTCTTAAGATATTTAAGATCTTCTGTGAGGCTGTCCATCAGTATTGCAAACAGGAAAGGGCTCAACCCCGATCCTTGACACAGTCCTACCTTTACCTCAAACTTGCTTGTCGTTCCTACTGCACATCGAACTATGGTCTTTCAGTCGCTGTACATGTCCTGAATTATGCTGATGTAATTTTCTGCCACTCCCTCTCAGGCAATACCACAACTCCTCTCTCGGTACTCTGTCACATGCCTTCTCCAAATCACTAAATATGCAGTGTAATTCTTTCTGTCATTCAATGTATTTATAAGCTAAGGTCCTGAGTACAAATACCACACCTGTGGTACTTCTTCCAGTCATGAATCCAAATTGTACTTTACCTATAGTCACTTCCTTCCTAAGTCTCACTTCAACCACTCTCTCACATAACTTCATTGTATGTCCCATCAATTTTATCCTTCTGTAGTTGCAACTTTGAGCATCACTTTCTTTCTTATAAATTGGTACCAATATGCTCTTTCTCCATTCATCTGGCATTTTCCTAGTCTGTATTATGTTGTTGAAGAGTCTAGTCAGGAACACTATGCCAGTATGGACTAAGTATTTCCAGACGTCTGCTGTTATATTGTCTGGTCCCACAGCTTTTCCATTTTTCATACCTTGTAAAGCTTTTATCACCTCAACCCTTGTAATCTCTCCCATGTCCTCTTCGTTCCTTGGTGGTTCATCTGTCCTACTTTCTCTGTTATTCCCGTCATGCATTTGGTGACTGAAATAATCCCTGTATCTGTAAAATGCACTTATCTTTTGACAGTACTCTTCTATCTGCGTCCTTGATCAGTTTTACTTGTTTAACATCCTTGCTTAGTCTGTCTCTCTGTTTGACTATATATATATATATATATACAACACTCAACGATAGGGAAAGTGCTCATGAGACAGTACAAGCCTGTTTCATGCCATAAGCAATCATCAGCTGATTGCTTATGGCATGAAAGAGGCTTGTGCTGTCTCATAAAGAATTTAAAGTATTTACTTGATTCACTGGATTTTTAATCTATATATATATATACATTTATTTATTTATGCTGATGAGTGCATTGAGCATGAAACAAGCTTGTTCTGCCATTTAATAGCTTTGAGCTATAAAAAAATATATCTTTGCTCCTGAATTGTTGAGCTCTTTTTTTTCTACATTGACGGTTTATTGCATCATTCTGTGGAAACACACACACACACACACACGCACGCACACACACACACACACACACACACACACACACACACACACACATATATATAGTGCATCCGGAAAGTATTCACACCCCTTCACTTTCCCCACATTTTATTATGTTACAGCCTTATTCCAAAATGGATTAAATTTCTTTTTTTCCTCGTCAATCTACACACAATACCCCATAATGACGAACTGAAAAAGGTTTTGTAGAAATTTTTGCAAATTTATTAAAAATAAAAAACTGAAATATTGCATGTACATAAGTATTCACACCCTTTGCTGTGACACTCAAAATTGAGCTCAGGTTCATCCTGTTTCCACTCATCATCCTTGAGATGTTTCTATATCTTGATTGGAGTCCACCTCTAGTAAATTCAACTGATTGGACATGATTTGGAAAGGCACACACCTGTCTATATAAGGTCCCACTGTTGACAGTGCATGTCAGAGCAGAAACCAAGCCATGAAGTCAAAGGAATTGTCTGTGGACCTCCGAGACAGGATTGTATCGAGGCACAGATCTGGGGAAGGGTACAAAAAAATGTCTACAGCTTTGAAGGTCCCGAAGAGCAAAGTGGTCTCCATCATTCATAAATGGAAGAAGTTTGGATCCACCAGGACTCTTCCTAGAGCTGGCCGCCCAGCCAAACTGAGCAATCGGGGGAGAAGGGCCTTGGTCAGGGAGGTGACCAAGAGCCCCATGGTCACTCTGACAGAGCTCCAGCGTTCCTCTGTGGAGATGGGAGATCCTTCCAGAAGGGCAACCATCTCTGCAGCACTCCACCAATCAGGCCTTTATGGTAGAGTGGCCAGATGGAAGCCTCTGCCCAGTAAAAAGCACATGACAGCCCGCTTGGAGTTTGCCAGAAAGCACCTAAAGGACTCTCAGACCATGAGAAACAAGATTCTCTGGTCTGATGAAACCAAGACTGAACTCTTTGGCCTGAATGCCAAACGTCACGTCTGGAGGAAACCAGGCACCTCTCATCACCTTGCTAATACCATCCCTACAGTGAAGCATGGTGGTGGCAGCATCATGCTGTGGGGATGTTTTTCAGCAGCAGGAACTGGGAGACTAGTCAGGATCGAGGGAAAGATGAATGGAGCAAAGTACAGAGAGATCCTTGATGAAAACCTGCTCCAGAGCGCTCAGGGCCTCAGACTGGGGCGAAGGTTTACCTTTCAACACGACAACGACCCTAAGCACACAGCCAAGACAACGAAGGAGTGGCTTCGGGACAAGTCTGTGAATGTCCTTGAGTGGCCCAGCCAGAGCCCAGACTTGAACCCCATTGAACATCTCTGGAAAGACCTGAAAATAGCTGTGCAGCGACGCTCCCCATCTAACCTTACAGAGCTCGAGAGGATCTGCAGAGAAGAATGGGAGAAATACCCAAATATAGGTGTGCCAAGCTTGTAGCTTCATACCCAAGAAGACTTGAGGCTGTAATCGCTGCCAAGGGTGCCTCAACCAAGTACTGAGTAAAGGATGTGAATACTTATGTACATGCAATATTTCAGTTTTTTATTTTTAATAAATTTGCAAAAATGTCTACAAAACCTTTTTAACTTTGTCATTATGGGGTATTGTGTGTAGATTGATGAGGGGAAAAAAAGGAATTTAATCCATTTTGGAATAAGGCTGTAACATAACAAAATGTGGGGAAAGTGAAGGGGTGTGAATACTTTCCGGATGCACTGTATATATATATATATATATATATATATATATATATATATATATATATATATATATATACTTTTCTCCCTCCTTTGTATCTAGTCTTTTGTATAGGTCCTCATATGCTCTTGCCCTTGCTTTCGCTACCACTCCCTTAATTCCTTTCTTGTGTTCGTTCTTGTTTTGCTCATTCTCATTTTTGTCCGTCTTCATTTTGGCCAACTTTTTCTTCTGTATGCAGTGCTGCACTACTTCCTCCCACCACCAACCTTCCCGTCCCCTCCTTTAACCCCCTTGAGAGTCTCCTAGCGCTCGCCTGCCTGCTTCCCTTGGTCCTCCTCCTGTTCTATCCCCACCTAGTGGCAATCTGTCGCCCGGCAGCTCTCTCATCTTCCTCCTGAAGCTTTCTCTAAGGTCCCTCTGTCAGCTTCCACCAGTGACTCTCCCATGCTGCTGGTCTTTGTACTCTGAGTTCGCTTCTGGTCTTCATTTGGCATATCAGTGGTCTATGTTGTTTTATTACACACCCACATGGTATTACTTTGCGGTTTACAGCTTCCCTCGAGTTCTGCTTCCTGCATCAAATGTAGCCCACGCTTGTAGGCTGCAGTCTGATC
>NC_079222.1:8832940-8855440 GCF_029633865.1 Lampris incognitus | reverse complement strand
TGTCTCCTCCTCTGATACATGTGGAGTCGCCAGCCGTTTCTTTTCACCTGGCAGTGAGGAGTTTCGCCAGGCGGACGTGGCGCGTGGGAGGATCACACTACCCCCCCCCCCAGAACAGGGGCCCCGACCGACCAGAGGAGGCGCTAGTGCAGCGACCAGGACACATACCCATATCCGGCTTCCCACCCGCAGACACGGCCAGTTGCGCCTGTAGGGACGCCCGACCAAGCCGGAGATTACACGGGGATTCGAACCTGCGATCCCCGTGTTGGTAGGCAACGGAATAGACCGCCACGCCACATCCTCCCCACATTATTCAGGTGGATATAGCAACACTTTAGTGGAGCAACATTCAGCTTCAGTGTGCTGAACAGATGGAGAAGATGTGAAGTCGTAGGTAATGGATTCCTCACGGGGTTCAGGGTTAGATAATCCGGCAGCTTTTGCAGCGGTGATGGGGATGGATCGATCGCAGCCCGGCCGGTTCGGGGCTGCAGGCCGGTTCCCAGTAGCGCCGTTTAACCCTGGCGGAAACGTCAATACGTGGGTCCGAGGGATAGCAGGGAACACGTGGTCCCAGTTCAAACGAATGCTGGCCGATGGAAGCTCGGCTGCCGTGCCTGGTTTCCGGCCTGGGCGCCCAGAGGGAGGGTGTTGGTGTGTTTTACACAGCCCAGCGCCGACGAGGAGGACTCTGAACATACAGGAGAGGCAGCACTGCCACGGGGGAACCCACCTTATCTCTGAATAAAGAGGTTTTATATATATACACGGACTATTAAAACACGTCTGCTTGTCACTTGGAGACATGCAATCATGACAAAAAGTCAGTCTAAGCTCTTAATTTAAGTTTAAGAAGCTCTTGATTGTTACAGACCATCTGCAAATATTTAGATAGAAACTTCGTATGAGGAACAGCTTTTATGTGGCCAAACCACCCGGAGATGATGTGAAGAAAATGTCAGTGTAACCTATTTTTCTGGACTTGCCTGTTAGTGATTTAAAGTTCCTGTTATAAGCTGTTGCCACAGTACACGCCTTGGGCTCTTATTTTGAAGGCTGAAGAGAGAGAGAGCGGAAGTGCTGTACGCAGTGTTGTTGCTGTGGAGTTCTGTTGGGGGAAGAATCCAAATAAAGTGGTCCTCGTGTGAAAGCGGAGCCTCCGTATTTGTTATTTTATAGTTTCACACCGTATAGGCGACACCTACAAACCCCCGGTTACATTGGTGGCGGCGGCGGGATCCGGAAGTGCGCAGATCCTCAGAAGTCTCTTCGGAGCGCGGGAAGAACAAAGCGCGAGGGCGCGCTTCCGGGAGAGGGTGACGACTGTAAACTACTAATAAGACACGTTAGCCCCCTAGCTAACGGGTCTGACCCTTTAGCCGAGCGGTTAGTGATGTCGCCTTGTGGTGCAGGTTAATACCGCTGCCTGTGCCCCTGAGCAAGGCAGTGGAAAGACGAACTGGAGCTGGTCCCCGGGCGCTGCAGCTGCCCACTGCTCCTGTACATCAGCATGGGTTGAATGCTGAGAACTACTGCAAAATGACGGGATAAAGTGGATTTCTTCTTCTGCTTTCTTCTGGAGAGACTCAACATCAGAGAAGTCACACACACACACACACACACACACACACACACACACACACACACACACACACACACACACACACACACACACACACACTTTCGCTCCTACACTATCACACGTCTACACGTCCAAATGTAACGGCTTGGTCGGGCGTCCCTACATTCACCATTGGCCGTGTGTGTGGGTTGGAAGCCGGATGTGGGTATGTGTCCTGGTCGCTGCACTAGCGCCTCCTCTGGTCGGTCGTGGCGTCTGTTCGGGGGGGAGGGGGAACTGGGGGGAATAGCGTGATCCTCCCACGCGCTACGTCCCCCCTGGCGAAACTCTCCACTGTCAGGCGAAAAGAAGCAGCTGGCGACTCCACGTGTATCGGAGGAGGCATGTGGTAGTCTGCTGCCCTCCCCGGATCGGCAGAGGGGGCGGGGCAACGGTTCGGAAGAGGTGGAGTAATTGGCCGGGTACAATTGGGGAGAAACAGGGGAGGGGGGGGGGCAAAACAACAACACAAGGTTTAAGACGAATCAGAGGCTTGAATACTCTTCAATGCGCGTAGTTTGGCTTTTGGCCAGCAGATGGCACTGTTGGACAATCATTACTAACGTTGCTTTTGTCCCAGTAATTCAAGGAAACCGTGGCCCCGACCTAGAAGCTCCAGCAACCTCCTGTGCGACCCTTTGACCTGTATGAAAATACTTCATTTACACACATGCACACACTTGCTGATACGCCATTAAGGGGACAAAAAACAACCTATATTAGAGTCAAAATCCTGTTTCCCCTGACACTGAAATTAACTGTGAGCTTAACCCTGAACCCAATTCTAACTCCTAACTGTAATATCAGACCTAAACTCAAACATAGCCCCAATGTAACCCTAGCCGTAAACCTAACCCCTGAGGGACCTCTGGTCCTCATGAGTGTAGATAAAATGAAAAATAACACACACACACACACACACACACACACACACACACACACAACTTGCAACCAACTTTACTATAGACAAAGTCATAGTATTTCTATGTTTGATAATACAAATCTGAAAAATGTGGATTTCTGTTGCGGGGGGGATGACTGACTGCAGCCAGTAGCAGCAGTAGCTGTGGGTGCAGCTGCAGCTGCAGGGCCCCTGCCCTGCCTGCACACTAATGACATCTGCTTTAATGAGGCTATCAATGACGCCCCCCCCCCTCTTTTCTTCTGCAGGTACCACTGAGGGCTCAGGACCTGCCAGATAGGACATTGTGGCACGTGACGTTGACTCTGACTGAGACGCGACAAGACACCATGTGCAGAATGCCTCAGGTTGTCCTCCCAATGTGAAATGCTCCCCCTGCTGGCAATGGTCATTAAACTGGCTTGTGTAATAATAAGTGAAAAATTCAAATTTGATGTCTTGATCTATCAAATCTCCTTCCTCACAACCCACTTGGTACACACCAGCAGTCCCATTTCAACACGGAGGGATTATAGCTTGATAATGATAAAAACAAGACTCATTTAGGTTTGATCCCCACGTCCTTCAGGAGTACCTGTGGGAGCAGATTTGTTTTGCTCTCTAACAGGAGCTGTGTTGGATGTAAGTATGCAGTCTTAAACAGATACAATCACGCGAGTACAATGTTCTCATTAATTGCGAGCACACCTAATAAAATCTTAAATAATAGAAGTAAATAATTAAATCGAATAAATAATTCAATAATAATAATAACAATTAAATTAAATTAAACTTGCCTTAAACATGAGTCAAATAAATAAAGTATTAATAAAACGGATTTCGAACCCAACTTTATTAAGTGCTACTGAAAAACTACTGGCATTGGGCTTCACAAATAAAATGGATTTGATCTGATTCGATGCATGTTTTCCCCTGGTAAATGAAATCCCCTCGGGCCTCTATATGCTGATGAAATGGCGTATATGTGTAAAGGAAATGGCACCCAAGTGCAATGAAATCTCGATGTTCAGTAGTATTGAACCATGTAGCTTAAAACCAGGTTTGCCACGCGTGAATCTCACGACATCAAAAAAAAAACAGCCACTTCAGCTAGCTAGCTAGCTAGCTAGCTGAAGTGGCTGTTTTTTTTTTAGCTAGCTGTACAATGTAGCTGTACAATGTAGCTGTACTAGCTAGCTGTACAACGCTTTCCTCCACAGCCAACAACAAATGTGGAGATTACCCACTCGACCCAAGTCTCACATGCTGGTTACAACAGACCTGTTTCTATACACATAACTGTGACGTGTGTGCTTGTTTAATATGGCAGCTTCACTGATTTATACAGGAATTCTTACTTCACTGTACAGCTTTTGTAATTACGTACATATCACCCTAAAGCTGCAGATGAGAACTGCTGAAATGAATATTGTAGCGTGCATGGATAAGTAGACACGTTGTTCCTTGTCTAACGACTCGGACCCTTTAGTCGACTGGTTAACGTTGTCGCTTGCGGAGCGGAAGACATGAGTTCGCGTCCCGGCTGTGGCGACGGTCTCCCGGTTACCCCCCCCCCCCCCCAATTCGCTACTACAGTTACCATACCCGTCCTTTCTCTGAATCCAATGTGGATTGCCAGAGGCCACGTTTTGCAGATACATATTTGTATTCATAGCACACTAGGATAGCTACGACATCATCTGCACATCCCTGTAGAATTAGTCTTCCTTATAGGAAGCAGCTCGTGACGTGTGCTCGTGCAAGAACTTGACTGTACATATGAATGTACACCTCGATGCATCTTTATGCTTTTTGATGTGTTTTGTCCCCTCTAAAAAAAAAACATATATTTTTCTCTGTTTCTTGCCATAGCAATGATCGAGTACATTCCCTACTATTATGCGCTGCTGAAATAGTCCCATTTCTACAGGGACTGTTCAGGTTGTGTCTGAAAGAGAGTGGTTGTTAGGCAGCTTAAGAGAGAGTGTCGCCTGGCAGAATGACAGTGGAGAAAGATGAAACTTCAGGTTCACCGTGAACTCTACAAGGACAGACTAAATAAGTACGGCAAAAAAATTAAAATTAAAATTAAACTGGGCAGACAGTCTTTTTTTTCCCTCTAAAATCATTAAAGAAAATATCACCAGTGGTAAAGTGCTCTTCTCCACAGTTGGTCATATTATTAATCCATGGTTCCCAGCCCCGTCAGACATGCTGTCCACTGAAAAGTGCGAGCAATTCGCCACATTCTTCAATAACAACATTATTGCCTTTAGACAGAACGTTATGCCTCAAGATCCAGAAACAAACCTGTCCTTCAGTTCTGCAGAAATACCACCGGCGCCATGTCTCACTTGGACCCTCTAGACCTTACATAACTAGACAATACTGTTGGGCTGCTCGGGTCCTCCGCCTGCTGCTTGGATCCTCTGCCTACTACATTTTTTAAAGCCATTTATAATTTCTCAGCACCCGAGGTATTAGACCTGATTAACTGCCCTCTTCCAGTGCTTCGAGCGCTGCCTAGCTTAGCAGCTGGCTCTACTGCATTTGCAGTCAAAGCAGCCTCGTTAAAAGTGTGGCGACTGTTCCACAGTTAGGTTGCCTCTGCTAGAGAGACGTGTCCGTGAGTTAGAGAGCCTCTCTCGGCTAGGAGTACCTCACATGTAACAGGCACTCCAGACAGCTTTAGCCCCGGGCCTGATGGCAGACCTGCTAGTGTTAATGCTAACTCAGCCTCACTGGCAGACACTGCAGAGCTCGTCTCTGTTTACCGGCGTGGGAAGGCTCGCAAGAGCAAGCCACCGGTCGTGTGGCCTGGTCTGCAGTCACCTCTCCCCACTGCAAACCGGTTTTCGCCCCTCGCCAGCCCTGTTGGTCGCCCTACCGGCCAGCTGGCTTCTCCCGCTCCTAGAGTAAAGCGATGCACGCTAGTGATAGGAGACTCCATTACATATCAGATTAGCTTCGTCAGCCTTGGTTCACTGTTTAGCCGGGGCCAGAGTCTCCGACATGGAGGATAATCTTAGGGTGTTGGTGTAGCCGGTCTGGCTTGACACCTCATTTGAGTATTGCTCTGCGTTGTGATTGTGGATGATGAAGAATGAGACGGGACAACTGCTGCCTTGTCAGCCGGATGGGGGTGGGGGGGGGAGCTTACCCAAGTGCCATCATTCCACGCGGTATGTGGGCTGGATGAAAGTGTCGGGTGTGGGACGGGTCATACGGGGTGTGGGACGGGTCCGGGCCACAGCAATTTCGCTATCTGGGTATTCTCACAGAGGCAGTGTAGAATCAGGCTGTGTAAGGCACAATAATGAAGGCACAGCAGCTTCGCATGAGCAGGCTTCAGCAGGCACACCTCTCCTCTGGAGGGCTCAGTTTATGACGCTACATGTACCACATTCAGTCTTCCACTAAATCAATAAAACAGCGGCAATTATTGTCCGAAATAAATGAATAACAAATTTGAAATGTGAAAATGAACAAATAATAGAAATATACACCGTGTACGAAAAAGTTTAAACTTATTGTAAACTACTAATAAGACACGTTAGCCCCTAGCTAACGGGTCTGACCCTTTAGCCGAGCGGTTAGCGGTGTCGCCTTGTGGTGCAGTACACCTCGTATCGAATCCCGCACCGGGCAAGAAAATAACCGGTTGCATTGGTGGCAGCGGTGGGATCCGGAAGTGTGCAGATCCTCAGAAGTCTCTTCGGAGCGCGGGAAGAACAAAGCGCGAGGGCGCGCTTCCGGGGAGGGTGACGACTGTAAACTACTAATAAGCCACGTTAGCCCCTAGCTAACGGGTCTGACCCTTTAGCCGAGCGGTTAGTGATGTCGCCTTGTGGTGCAGTACACCATGTATCGAATCCCGCACCGGGCAAGAAAATAACCGGTTACATTATCAATACAAAAAAATAAATTACATAACAAAATAATAAAAGGAGGGAAACTCACACACCTGTATAAAACACAACAATTAATGCACAGCAACTTCATACGAGCACACATCAACATGCACAGCTTTAAGGCAAAGGGGGGGTAACAGCGGACCGCATGAGAAACCACATCCATGCTCTGCTAGCCTAGCTTGCGCTTGCTAGCTTAGCATGTTACAGTAAAGTACTGTACAGAATGTAAAATACATACACACACAGAAACAAACTTCATGACAATAAAGACCTTTGTCTCTGATCTGTGCAGATAAGATTTAGGCCTCTGATTAGCATTTTACCCTGTTTTAACATGCCATTTGCTCGAGCACAGGTCTGTTAACACCCCCCCCCACAGGAAGGCTCCCAGGATTCACAGGAAGTAGCGTCACCAAAATGTCAAAGGTCACACGACCAAAACATTGTACCATTAATAAAACACAAAGCTCCCCAAAAGAAACATACAGAAACAAGGAGCCTACATAAATAAGAAACAACAGCACATGAACGAAATGAGAAAATATAAACGTGCTCCGTTCATACACCGGATGCACTGGCATCATGGCGGGAGAGTCGGGGGACCAGGCACCCAGCACCACTACCATCAGCAGCAGCATTACTGTTCATGCTAGGAGGAAGTAATCACATCACAACAGCCAGCCTGGTCAGGACTCTCGAGCTGGCCAGAGAGATGTGTCGCCATCGAGTAATTGTCTCTGGGCCCTTACCCGTGAGGGCTGATGATGAGATGTACAGTAGGCTCCCCTCATGAACCACTGGCTGCCTCGTTACCGTAATGAGCAGGGATTTGGCTTGGTTGATAACTGGCCTTCTTCCCTGCTGAAAGCAGACGGCATCCGCCCTGCTGGGGACGGCGCCGCTCTTTTGTCTAGCGATACAGATAGCCGTCTACATTTAGCTTGACACTAGGGACTTGCCACTCAGCGGGTTGCAGGTGATTAGAGAGCCTGCTAGGTCTAAATCCAGTGCGGGCGTGGAGTCAAATGGTTTAGTCAATATGTTTTGTCAGGGAATTTCTCATAGTGTAGATTACCAGACTGACAGCTTGGTCTATAACACTGAGGCCACCTCCCTACCCTGCTGTATTGCTCCCAGGCTCTCCTCTCCTAAATGTGTGAATCACAACAACCTAATAATCATTCCTACCACTGGTGGTGGCGAAATGGGCAATGAAGTATCTAATAATCTAAAGAGCCAAACATCGGACGTTATCGTCACATGTCATCCAAAGCATTGGTCGTCGAAATTGTCAGCTAATAATACAAGGTGTCTAAATCCTATTAATATCTCACATATTGGTAGCTCTAAAGTTCTGCCTACTACTGGTCACTTCCACAAAGTTGGTTTCACAAATATCAGATCACTGTCTACCAAAGCCTTACCAATAAAGGATCTGATTAGGAGCAGCTCCCTGAGGACAGGGTGTTGCTGTGAAGCCCCTTGAGACGAATTGGTCATTTGTGATATTGGGCTACACAACTAAAATCGACTTGGCTTGACTTGATTTAGAGAAAGCTTATGACAGGGTGCCGAGAGAGGAGGTGTGGTATTGTATGAGGAAGTCAGGAGTGGCGGAGGAGTATGTAGGAGTGGTGCAGGATACGAGGGCCGTGTGAGGTGTGCGGCAGTGATGTCAGTTGGAATGACAGATGGGTCCAAGGTGGAGGTGGGATTACATCAAGGATCCCTTTCTTGTTATGCAATGGTGATGGACAGGTTGACGGACGAAATCAGGCAGGAGTCTCCGCGGACTATGATGTTGACATCGTGATCTGTAGTGAGAGTAGGGAGCAGGTGGAGGAGAGCCTGGTGGATGAAGGATATGTAGAGCAGGGTCACTCGGGGGGAGAACATCAATTTCTCTGTCAGAAGGAATTGCACCAAAGTTTTCATGGTGTTAAATGACCCAGCATTTACTGGGTGGTCTATGCAGCACCACCCAGCATTTACTGGGTGGTCACCGGAAATGTCCCTTTAATGTTTGCGCAATGCATATATTGACTGCAGGCACCTACGCTGTTACCTACTGCAGCCAGTCCAGCACCAAGGACCCGTGTGACGTCAGACCAGTATAACTGGAGCCACTGCTGCAGCCATCCGTGGCAAGTCAAGACAGCTTTTTGAAAGGAGAAGTACCAGAGGCAGTATTTAGGCGTAAATAAAGCCTAGAAAAGCCCCCTGTGATTTAAAATGAGGCGATCTGAAAATCACAGAAAAGGAAATCATTCACATGTACCGCGAATTAAAAGCAATAAATCATGAACAAGGGAATTATGAAGAATTACCGCAAAACGCAAAAGAAATAGATAGAAATTAATGTGAGCAGGGGCGCCCGGGTGGCGCGGCGGTCTATTCCGTCGCCTACCAACACGGGGATCGCCGGTTCGAATCCCCGTGTTACTTCCGGCTTGTCTGGGCGTTCCTCCGGACACAATTGGCCGTGTCTGCGGGCGGGAAGCCGGATGTGGCTATGTGTCCTGGTCGCTGCGCTAGCGCCACCTCTGAACGGTCACGTGCTACACCCCCCTGGTGAAACTCCTCACTGCCAGGTGAAGAGAAGCGGCTGGAGACTCCACGCGATCAGAGGAGGCATGCGGTGGTCTGCAGCCCTCTCCGGTCAATATAATTGGGGAGAAAAAGGGGGGGGGGAACTAAATCATGGCCACCCTTGATGCAGACAACAATAACAAGATGTCGGGGAGAGTTGTTGGGAGTGGTGGTAATAACAGATGCCTCCGTTATGAAACCGCGGGCCAGCTAGAAGCACCGGGGGGCTGCGGATAAAACAGAAGATCTAAAAACGACAGTAAAGCGCCTGAGGGAGCCAGCGGGGCGGAGCACAGCGCGGCTCTCTGAACACCAGCTCAGAGAAACATGAACCGGGACGCCTGAGGAGATCACAGACCAGACCCCCGCTGTGACTGCTGGGGGAGGGGGGGAGTTTGGGAAGCGTTTGCTTCAGAGATTCAGCTGGCTCCACGAGAGCCCGGAGTCCCGTCACGGGAGGAGGGTGACGACCCTCACAAGGAAGCCGAGGGAAGTATGTAAACATACGTTTAAGCTTCCTCCAAGGCCTTCTTCTCCCCGTCAGGATCCGCTTCCAGTGTTGGGTGAGTGAAGCGAGCCCAGAGTCCACCCCGCGCGCAAGGCTCTCTGGGTATCTGCACTATTATTAGCCGAGCTGGACGCGAGGAGCAGAAGGTAGATAGTCATGGCAGAAATACTGAAGCTGGACAACAAAGAAAAGGGGGAGGTGATCCCATTCAAGCAGGAGGCCCGGCACAGAAACGGGCCTCGGAAAAGTGGGACCCAACGGTTCGGTTGATTTTGGAAGGAAACCAAGCCAGCTGTCTAAGAAGTTATCCAATCAGAATAAATCGTGTTGTTTGTCAAATGCGCTGGAATATTTTTCTTCGAGAGCAGACCGTTTTAGGTCTCATGTTTGTTTTATTTTTATTTTGTGGAGTTAGAAAACAACGAGACAGGAGACGTGAGAGTAGACGTAGTCGAGGTAGTTTACTAGCTCCAACTTTGCATGTCATAACTTCGACAACGACACTGAACTCTGTGTACCGGAAGCGGAAGTGCATTATCTGACCCCTCGCCTCTTCCCTTTAAGGTACACTGTCCTCTTAGGTGAATGTCTCTAGTTATATAGATGTGGGTCACCACAATTTCTTATTTTAAAGCAGCAACATTGTTACCCTAAAATGGCAGATGGGCCCAATGTGCCTCGCATTGCATCCTTTGCATCGTGACTACCGTGCATGTGCATGTCCATTCTCAAACAACATACTGTCCCGCCCTGGCAAAAGAAGTCTCCGATGGTCCAGGGACACCTGAAAATGTTGATTTTCCCATGGTGGACTTAAGACCACGGCTCTGATCTCTAGCTAACCATCTACTAATGAGGGCTGATCTGGATCTCTTCTGCATAGTTCCTCCCCTCCAGCAGGGGTCCCCATCTATCTTCCTTGGTTGGCCTTTCTCATTCGTCTTTGCTAAGTCTTCGAGAAATAGTGTTTAAGTAGTGCAGCATTGTGGGCGTCCGGGTAGCATAGCGGTCTATTCCGTTGCCTACCAACACGGGGATCACCAGTTCGAGTCCCCGTGTTGCCTCCGGCTTGGTCGGGCATCCCTGCGGACGCGATTGGCCGTGTCTGCGGGTGGGAAGCCGGATGTGGGTATGTGTCCTGGTCGCTGCACTAGCGCCTCCTCTGGTCGGTCGGGGCGCCTGTTCGGGGACTGGAGGAAATAGCGTGATCCTCCCACGCGCAACGTCCCGCGCAACAGCTGTTTCTGCGGAGGAAACCTTCGTCGATCTGGACCATGTCGGATCCTGGAGTGGAGCACTTCTGCAGGACTGTGGCTTTTGTGCTCAAACCTTTCACAGTGGCTGGATCTCCAGGCCTGGGCTCTGACAGCTCGCTGGCACCATGCCGTCTGTTGTAGCGACGTCTGTAGCTGGCTTTGGCTCTGTCATCTCCCCTGCGACAGGTCTGGCCCAGGAAAACTGGCCCTTCAACCAAGACTTAGCGGCATGGCTGAAACCGGTACCAGGCAGTGTTTACGAGGCGTGGTGCATTTTGTGCAAGAAGTGTTTCTGACTCGGCACGACGGGAAGAAGAAGAAAGAGAAGAAGAAGAAGAAGAAGAAGAAGAAGAAGAAGAAGAAGAAGAAGAAGAAGAAGAAGAAAAAAAACGTGGCAGAAATTCAGCAGGTGGAGGCAACTTGACGAGAGCTTGCCGATCAGGACCAACTCACGTGTTTTAGCAAGCATGTTGCGATGCGATGCTTCACTAAAAGACAACAAGCTTGATGACGCAGCAGAACAGCTGTCCTACAGTCCTCAGCCATTATACCGTAACGTGCATGGATAAGAAGACACGCTGGCCGCTGACTGGCGGGTCTGACCCTTTAGGCTAGCGGTTAGCGATGCCTCCTGCGGTGCGGGCGATGCGGGTTCGCGTCCCGGCCGCGGCAGTTCCTGTGGATGCGTTGTCCCCCGAATTCGCTATATCACCTTTTTACTGATCGTATCAGTAAAAAAATAAAAGAGCATGAATTTTAATCAATGTTTATTTATATTTTTTATGCTATTGTTTTCCTTGTGTTGCACTCTAGAAGGTGTCACGTATTTGTTTTTTTTTCTAACAAGTGAAGTGGATCAGCTGACTTTTTCAACGGACCAAAAAATTCAAGTTTTACGTTAAAATAAACATCTGGTCAAAATTGTCCCTAACCCTAAATAATTGTTTTGTTGTTGTTTTATTTTCTTGTTTTTGTTTTTGCTTCAGTTTTAGTTATTGTAAAATTCATATTAAATTCCATTGTGAGTGCCATGAACAAAGGTTTAAATCTAACTACCCTGAAACTGTAGGAGCCCTGCTGTAGTTCACAGTACAGCTCTGTTGTGTCACGAATTAGCCTCTGAGAGAGTCTAATGAGGGTCTAACGGCGGGAAATAACGACGCAGTGTTCTGGCAGCTTCCATGGCCTCGTGCTGCTGGGGTCTGTGACATGGCGTCAGACGGTCCCATGTCGAGGGGGCATTAGGCCAGTGTTTCTCAACCCAGTCATCGAGGAACCCCTATCCTGCAGATTTTCATTGTAACCCTGCATAGGTAGCCCTGCTTGTACTTAATCGACCAATCATCTCGCAGCACTTAATTATGCAAGGTGTGCAACGTCTGACAAAATTCACTGCTGATTGGTTGAATAACTACAAACAGGTACCTATTCAGGGGTGCAAAGAAAACATGCAGGATAGGGGGTCCTTGAGGACTGGGTTGAGAAACACTGTATTAGGCTATGTGTTACTACCCACGAACCCCGCAGGACTCTGGAGAACATCCAGACTACGAGGGGTTTGTGAAGTACACTGTAAAAAATAATCCGCTGGTTTAATTTAAACAAAGTAAGGCGGCCCATTACCAGCCCTTCTCCGAGTCATCTCAGCTGGAGCCTGCAAAACTCAAACGACCAATGATCCCTCCTCCATAACCTGGGGGCTGCCTAAGAGCCACAGTAAAGACACACAACCCCCCCCCCCGACACACACACATGCACACATATTCATGTTTTAAGAGTGTGTGTTGTGTTGTGTTGTGTTGTGTTGTGTTGTGTTGTGTTGTGTGTGTGTGTGTGTGGGGGGATTTGTGTGTCTTTACCGTGGCTCTTAGGCAGCCCCCAGGTTATGGAGAAGGGATCATTGGTCGTTTGAGTTTTGCACACTCCAGCTGAGATGACTCGGAGAAGGGCTGGTAACGGGCCGCCTTACTTTTTTTAAATTAAACCAGCAGGTTATTTTTTACAGTGTGCAGCACAAAATCAGGCGTCCGGGTGGCGTGCCGGTCTACTCCGTCGCCTACCAACACGGGCGGGGATCGCCGGTTCGAATCTCTGCGTTACCTCCGGCTTGGTCCGGGCGTCCCTACAGACACAATTGGCGGCGTCTGCGAGTAGGAAGCCGGATGTGGGTATGTCTCCTGGTCGCTGCACTAGCGCCTCCTCTGGGGCGCCTGTTCGGAGGGGGGGGGACTCGGGGGAAATAGCATGATCCTCCCAAGGGCTATGTCCCCCTGGGGAAACTCCTCACTGTCACTCACTCCTCACTCCACATGTATGGGAGGAGGCATGTGGTAGTCTGCAGCCCTCCCCGGATCGGCAGAGGGGGTGGAGCAGCGACGGATCGGCAGAGGGGGTGGAGCAGCGACGGTTTGGAAGAGTGGGGTAATTGGCTGGATACAACTAGGGACAAAAGGTCAAAAGGTCAGTTTAAAAGCCAAGCTGCGTCCCAAATTACAAATTGCTTCCTATTTGCTCCCTACCGCACCACCCTCATTTTGTGATGTTTTGGTTTGAGCGTCTGGATTTCAGCTGAGGGAATTATGCAAAATACGGGTGGCGTCAAAATGTTTCCAGAACGCAGAGGTAAATATGGAGGACAAGGCAGGGTTATGTTTCCATCTACAGGTTCCGCTCCGTGTATTTGTTTAGGCAAATTTGTATTTAAAAAATAACTTCACCTGACGACCAGCAGAGGGCGGAAGAGGACTGGTGAGGAAAGAACCCAGCAAACGACAGATTATAATTTACTTTCTCGCCGTACTCTTTAAGAATTATTCAAATATAACTCTCTCTCTCCCCCCCTCTCTCTTCTCTCTCTTTCTCTCCCCCTCTCTCTGTCCCTCGCCCCCCTCTCTCTTCTCCCTCTCCCTCTCTCCCCCTCTCTCTTCTCTTTCCCTCTCTCCCTCTCCCTCCCTCTCTCCCTCCCTCCCTCCCTCCCTCTTTCTCTCTCTTTCTCTCCCCCTCTCTCTCTCCCTCTCCCCCTCTCTCTTCTCTCTCCCCCTCTCTCTCTCTTCTCGTTCTCCCTCTCTTCTCTCTCCCCCTCTCTCTCTCCCTCGCCCCCCCTCTCTTCTCTCTCTCCCTCTCTCCCCCTCTCTCTTCTCTTTCCCTCTCCCTCTCTCCCTCTCTCCGTCCCTCCCTCTTTCTTTCTTTCTGTCACCCCTCTGTCTCTCGCTATCGCTCTCTCTCGCTCTCTCCCTCTCCCCTTCCCTCTTTCCCCCTACCGCTTTCTCTCTCACTCCCTCTCCCCTCTCTCCCTCGCTCCCTCTCCCCGCCCTCTCTCTCGCTTCCTCTCTCCCTCCCGCCCTCTCTGTCCCTCGCTCTTTCTCTCACCCCTCCCTCTCTCGGTATCGCTCTCTTTCTCGCCCCCTCTCCCTCTCCCCTTCCCTTTCCCCCTACCGCTTTCTTTCTCTCCCTCCTTCTCCCCTCCCCCTCCCCCCCTCTTTCTTTCTCTCTTCTCTCTCTTATGTGCGCGCGCACGCACTGACGCACCCATAACTAAGCGGCTATTTGGACGCCCGGCTGTTTACATGATGAAGTAACTGAAACTGAAATATTGGATGAATCCGTGCCATGTAATGACGGTCTCGTTCTTTACTTTCAAGAAACGCGGGATTAATTTATTTTTGCCTAGTTTATAATTATCTGTTTTGAGCAACACAATGAGGGGGAAAGCCAAATCCGCGGCACACGGGAAACTGGTGTGCGGTAGTCCAGATCTGGCGTCCTTTAAACCGTTCATTCCTGCTCACATTGAGTTAGGCGCTTCTGTAGGTCCCAGGGCTGGTGAGGAGGCCGCAGGCAGGGAAGGTACGGCACTGTGGCTTTCATATGACAGGACAGCGGAGCCAGCCCCGGGGACACGGGGGGGAGGGGGGGGAGGCGTGCAGGTCCCGCGGTCAGACCCGAAATCGGTGCCCCGCGGTCAGGCGTGAGATTATATGGTATACACTTGGCCGCGCGAGCCACCGGGACTCCTAGGGGGGGGGGCGTCTCCGAGCCCTATTTCCATGCACTTACTGACATCAGAGAGAAGAGAAATGGTTTATAGTCCAGGGGTCCCCAATCACTTTTCATGGCGGGCCACTTTTAAAACCACGGGGGGCCACTCAACCTCCAGCAGCACGTTGTTCGTTAGTTTGTTTCGGTGTCGATACGTTGCAGGTGTTCTAATTTAAACGGAGATTTTTCATCTATTGTTCGATATATTACTAGTCTTACTTTTACTAAGAAATTATAATTTTTTCATTTTTTTTTGGTAGGGAAATAAAAAAAAATTATTCCTTCTGGCATTTCTCCAAAAATTCTCGCGGACCATAAATCAACCCGTCACGGGCCGGACGTGGCCCGCGGGCCGCCTATTGGGGACCCCTGGTTTATGCCATGAAACCTGACACGTGACTGCTGGAGAAAAAGGAAAAGAAGCGACCCCCCCCTCCCCCCCTTTATTCCAATAAGCGTTAGCGTCGTAAACGAGTTTGGCCCACCGTCTCGCGGGCGGGTGCAGATGCTCCACCCTGCGGGCAATTACTCCGCTCTTGAATATGTGAGTCATGGCGTCATCCCCCAAGGGGCGGTCGGTTCTGCCCGGCCCGCTCGAAGGTGCCGCTGGTGCTGCTGCTGACAGGTGGTCCAAACGCCTTCAAGTGTTACGTGTCCTTATTAAAGAAGTCCCAAAGGCAGCACCGTCCCAACGCATTCTGCTTCCCTTCTGGTTTGTGTGTTTTTTTTGGGGGGGGGGAGCCAGACACGCGCACGCGCACGCACACACACACGCGACAGGTGTGTTCTGCGTGCGTGCCATTGAAGGTGGTCCGTCAGCAGGACCGGCGGCCGGCACAGACATTCAGCACCACGGACAGCGGCCGCCGGCTCGGATCAGCGCCTCCGGCCGCGGGCACCCGCAGAGCGCGCGGCCGGGAGGAGGGGCAGAGGAGGGAGACACGGAACCAAAACCTCCTGCCAGCAGGACTCTGACACACCTGCAGCCCGTCAGCCCGCATCGCACAGGGATCTGGTCTGAGGCGAGCGTCAGCTGAAAGCTCGTCTCTGGTGTGTGTGTGTGCGCGCGCGCGCAAGCGTGTGTTGTATTACGTCCTGTTTTTTTTGGGGGGGGTTCCCCCGGGGGGGGGGTTCCCCCTTTCTCTCCCCGATTGTACCCGGCCAATTACCCCACTCTTCCGAGCCGTCGCTGCTCCACCCCCTTTGCTGCAGACTACCACATGCCTCCTCCCATACATGTGGAGTCACCAGCCGCTTCTTTTCACCTGACGGTGAGGAGTTTCTCCAGGGGGACGTAGCGCGTGGGAGGATCACGCTACCCCCCCCCCCAGAACAGAGGCCCCGACCGACCAGAGGAGGCGCTACTGCAGCGACCAGGACACATACCCACATCCGGCTTCCCACCCGCAGACACGGCCAGTTGTGTCTGTAGAGACGCCCCACCAAGCCGGAGGTAACACGGGGATTCGAACCTGTGTTGGTAGGCAACGGAAAAGACCGGTACGCCACCCGGGCGGCCATTACGTTCCTTTTTAAATGGTGGATACTCCTTCTCTCATGGCTGGTGGTTTCACCTCCCGCTCCTTGCTGCGGCATTGAGCACCTCGCCCTCTCCCGCTCCTGCAGGTCTGCATTCAGCACCGCGGGTCGCGTTACGGATCCCAAGATGCAAACACCGCGACCCGACCCCGGAACCGGGGCTGAATGAGAGACGAGATGAGGTGCAGAAGCCAGACTGGGCTTAGTCAGGATGCACGCGCTTCAGAGGGGTCACATGACATGAGGTCACTGGTTCACTTCATTCCCAACATCGTCCAAATCGGTGGGCGCATGCCGTTACCCCAGCAGGATAAATGTCAGACTTTCCCCTGCACCTCCCAGCACACCGGTGAACAGTCTCAAGTTACGTCCACAATCACGAGGATGAGATACTCATCCTCGTGATTGTGGACGTAACTTTTCACCGCTGCAAACCGGAAGTCAGTGGACTACAGTTATGCACAGAGCCGAATAGGCGCGTGTGTGTGTGTGTGTGTGTGTGTGTGTGCGTACGTGTGTGTGAGTACGTGTGTGAGTGTGTGCGCGCGTGTGTGAGTGTGCGTGTGTGTCTGAGAGTGTGTGTGCGCGTGCGTGCGTGAGCGTGTGCGTGTGAGCATGCGTGCGAGTGTGTGAGTGTGTGTGCGTGCGTGTGTGTGTGAGAGTGTGTGTGTGTGTGTGTGTGCGTGCGTGTGTGTGTGAGAGTGTGTGTGCGAGTGTGAGTGTGTTTGCGTGTGTGCGTGTGTGTGATGGACTGCTGGGATAGGCATCAGCATCCCCGCGACCCTGAGAGCAGGATAAGCGGTTCGGATAATGGATGGATTTTGCTTTTGTGTGCTTTCGAAAGTGGGATCGACCCCTTTAAAGACCCACGGCGGCCGCCTGTCCCACCCCTAACGTGGTTTTGGTCGGACCCGGTCGACGCTGTCCGCTTTATTGCTCGCGAATGACAAAAATCCGCCGATGCCACGTCGCCATCATTTATCTCCATTTCTCAAACAGGTTCGCCACGCTGGCTCGGTGGGGGGGGGGGGAGGGTGGGAGGGAGGGGGGAGATGTATGCCACGCCACGTCGCCATGGCTGCAAACACCGTCACAGCTTGTACCGTTAATAATAGATGTAAAAATAAATAAACACAAAGATAAATAGATAAATAACACCCCTGCTGACAAACACAAAGCGGCGGCGTGAGCACATGGAGCAGAGGCTCCGGCCCCGCAGTGCATTGTGGGCTCGGGACCAGGCGGACTAATGATCGCGCCTCTTCTTCTTCACCAACGTCTATTTTTAAACTGGGTGGTGCAGGCTGCACCTGTGTCTGATCTGTTTCCCACGTGATGGGATGTGCTTACTGACGATTTTATCAGGAAATAATGATACAAATAACGAGGGGTGGGGGTGGAGGGGTGGAGGAGGGGCAGCATGTTACCTTTCAATCGTCTCCACTTTTCCTTGCTTCCCTCTATCCTTCTTGCTCCCCCAGCCCCCCCGGCCCCCTCCAGCCCTTCCCAGCCCCCCCCAGCCCCCTCCAGCCCTTCCCAGCCCCCCCAGGCCCCTCCAGCCCTTCCCAGCCCTTCCCAGCCCCCCCAGCCCCCTCCAGCCCTTCCAGCCCTTCCCAGCCCCCCCCCCAGCCCCCTCCAGCCCCCCAGCCCCTCCAGCCCTTCCCAGACACCAAATGGGAGGCATGTCAGGGAGTCTGCTTCGCCTATCGACGCGGCTCGGAAATAAAGATGAAAATAGAAACGATAAATAACACTGGGGGGGGGGGCTCGTAGAAATCGGGCCAGGGCAGTGGACAGCCTACGGCGGGCCGCGTGGACCGACGCCGGCCTCTCCCTCGCTGACTTCGGCTTCCTGCGCTTCTGAGCTGCAGGTCTGAAGCCAACGATGCCCGTTAATGAGCGGCCCGCCTTAAGGGTGGTCCCAGATCCACCAGGTCTGTATCCAAACTGCATTAAAATACCCCAGGATAGGGCGTCCGGGTAGCGGTCTGTTCCGTTGCCTACCAACACGGGGATCGCCGGTTCGAATCCCCGCGTCGCCTCCGGATTGGTCGAGCGTCCCTACAGACACAGTCGGTCGCGTCTGCGGGTGGGAAGCCGGATGGGTCCTGGTCGCTGCACTAGCGCCTCCTGCGGTCGGTCGGGACACCTGTTCGGGGGTGGGGGAGAAGGGGGAACGGGGGGGGGTCGTGTGATCCTCTCACGTGCTACGTCCCCCTGGTGAAACTCTTCACTGTCAGGTGAAAAGAAGCGGCTGGTGACTCCACATGTGTCGGGGGAGGCATGTGGTAGTCTGCAACCCTCCCCCCCCCATCAGAGTGGGTGGGGGGGGGGTGGGGGTTGGGTAAACCTCAGGGACGTCAGAAATTGATTAAAACAAGTGGTTTTCAAAATGGCTCCAGTGTTTCCTGGTCCAAGAGAGACAACTAGAGCTCCCCCTCAAGCTCAGCCATCAACAATCGGCTGTCTAGTCAGGCTTTGTGCCCATTTACTGTTTTTCCTCTATTTATACCTCCTCCATTTCGGTGCCGGCGGCCCCCCCTCCCCCCCTCCCTCCCTCCCTCCCTCTCTCCCTCCCTGCCTCCCCCCTCACCCATGCATCCACAGCTCCCGAGCTCTGCAGCTGTATTCGGGTCGTGCTCCGGGTGGATCAGTGGTTGTGTCTGGTCCGTATGAAGAAGGCCTTCAGGTGCCAGCTCTTCCTTTGCGGGGGGGGGGGGGCTGCAGGATGCGGCATCTCGGCCCCGCCCAGAAAACACACAGGTGTCTTTAACGCCACACTACTGATGTACTTTACAACTTCAAAAAAAAGGACATGACCAGAATGGAGGGCCTCTTAATAACGACTGGGCGTCCGGTTGGCGTGGCGGTCTGTTCTGATGCGGGTCTGGGTCCTGGTTGCATACAGTCACCAGCTTGGTCTGTGTTTCCGGTGGCTCTTGGGCAGCCCCCAGGTTGTGGAGAAGGAGGCGCTGGTCGTTTGAGTTTTGCGAGCTGCAGCTGAGATGACTGGAGAAGGGCTGGTAACGGGCCGCCTTCCTTTTTTAATTAAACAGCGGGTCATTTTTTACAGTGTGCAGCAACCAGATGCGATTGGTTTCTAATTAGAGTATAACTCGGTGCAGTAGTGTCTAAGTGTGGTATATTTTGGGTCTGATACGACATTACATGTGGTCTCGGGAGCATAATTTAGGCGTTTAATTAGGGTGTAATCTGTGTTTGTTTAATGTCTAATTAAGAACACATTATTCTAGTTTTTGTGTAATTTGATACCAAGCGCGGCTTGTTACGTCTTATTAGTGTGCTGTAAAATAAAGTGCCACCTAAAATCCGAATCCGGTGTGGATTATAATGTTCATTTAAAAAGCACAAAATCTGGGTGGCGTGGCGGTCTATTCTGTTGCCTACAAACACGGGGATCGCCGGTTCGAATCCCCGTGTTTACCTCCGGCTTGGTCGGGCGTCCCCGCAGACACAACTGGCCGTGTCTGCGGGCGGGAAGCCGGATGTGAGTATGTGTCCTGGTCGCTGCACTAGCGCCCCCTCTGTTTGGTCGGGTCGCCTGTTCGGGGGGGGGGGGACTGGGGGGAATAGCGTGATCCTCCCACGCGCTACGTCCCCCTGGGGAAACTCCTCACTGTCAGGTGAAAAGCAGCAGCTGGCGACTCCACATGTATGGGAGGAGGCACGTGGTGGTCTGCAAGCCCTCCCCGGATCGGCAGAGGGGGCGGAGCGGAGACCGGGGACCGGAAGAGTGGGGTAATTGGCCGGGGTACAATTGGTGGGGGGGATGACTTGCCAAATGAAAGAGGGCAGCACCGGCTCTGACGCATGATCCCGGGAACACGTGGTCTCCTGGCGACATGGCCTCGAGCGCCATTTCATTAACACGCCGGCGCGCGGCAGGGCGCGAGCCGGGGAAACGTGCTGCTCTCCGCAGAAATGCAGATCGAGCGGCTTTTTACACTCTTTTTACCCCCGAAACAGGGCGGATTTGTGAGTCTGCATATTTTTTTGGGGGGGGGGGGTTATCCGCAGCCGTTGGGTACAAGCAAACAAAGACCTGCACGCGCACCAAAACACCGGGTACTAGGAAACCCCCAGACCAGCACGTGTACCGTCGACTCATACACACGGGGCACTGGACGGCGGCGAGGACGGCTTCACATCCTGGTTTGACACGTCAGCGCCGCTCCTCAGCAGCGCCTTACGGCGACACGGAAGTGGGTGTCCCCGGCAGGCGCTGTGGGGGGCGGCTGATGAGACACGACAGCAGCGCTGGTTCAGGTCTTTGCAGAGCTGCCGCATCCGGAGGGGTTTGCTTCACCCTGGTGCAACCTGTGAAAAGTGCCAACTGCTGTTTCCGCCTTGTTCCGACATAAATTCTGAATACTGTGGTGCCGCAAACTGAGTGGTGCACTGCCGCCGAACCCGCTCTCCCTCTCTCTCCCGCTCTCTCTCTCTCGCTCTCTGCTGTCTCTCTCTCTCTCCTGGAGAGAGGGAGAGCGGGAGACAGGAGAGAGAGAGAGCGAGAGAGAGAGAGCGCGGGGGAGAGAGAAAGAGAGAGAGAGAGCGGGAGAGAGAGAGAGACGAGAGAGCGAGAAAGAGACAGACAGAGACAGACAGAGAGAGAGACAGAGAGACAGGAGAGAGAGACAGAGAGAGAGAGACAGAGAGACAGGAGAGAGAGACAGGAGAGAGAGACAGAGAGAGAGACAGAGAGAGAGAGAGGCAGAGAGAGAGAGAGCGAGAGAGAGACAGGAGAGAGAGAGAGAGCGTGAGAGAGAGAGACAGGAGAGAGAGAGAGAGAGAGAGAGACAGGAGAGAGAGAGGCAGAGAGACAGGAGAGAGAGAGGCAGAGAGACAGGAGAGAGAGAGACAGAGAGAGAGAGAGAGACAGGAGAGAGAGGAGAGAGAGACAGGAGAGAGAGAGACAGGAGAGAGAGAGAGACGAAGAGAGCGAGAAAGAGACAGACAGAGACAGACAGAGAGAGAGACAGAGACAGAGAGACAGAGAGAGAGAGACAGAGAGAGAGACAGAGAGACAGGAGAGAGAGACAGGAGAGAGAGACAGAGAGAGAGACAGGAGAGAGAGACAGAGAGAGAGACAGAGAGAGAGAGAAACAGAGAGAGAGTGAGAGCGAGAGAGAGACAGGAGAGAGAGAGAGAGCGTGAGAGAGAGAGACAGGAGAGAGAGAGAGAGAGAGAGAGAGAGAGAGAGAGAGAGAGAGAGAGAGAGGCAGAGAGACAGGAGAGAGAGAGGCAGAGAGACAGGAGAGAGAGAGACAGAGAGACAGGAGAGAGAGAGAGAGAGACAGGAGAGAGAGAGACAGAGAGACAGAGAGAGAGAGAGAGAGACAGGAGAGAGAGCGAGAGAGAGAGAGCGAGAGAGAGAGAGACAGGAGAGAGCGAGAGAGAGAGACAGGAGAGAGAGAGAGCGAGAGAGAGAGAGACAGAGAGAGAGAGAGACAGGAGAGGGAGAGAGCGAGAGAGAGACAGAAGAGAGAGAGAGCGAGAGAGCGAGAGAGAGAGACAGGAGAGAGAGAGAGCGAGAGAAAGGAGAGAGAGAGACAGGAGAGAGCGAGAGAGAGAGAGAGAGAGAGAGAGAGAGAGAGAGAGAGAGAGAGAGAGAGAGAGAGAGAGAGAGACAGGAGAGAGAGAGAGAGAGCGAGAGAAAGGAGAGAGAGAGACAGGAGAGAGCGAGAGAGAGAGAGAGAGAGAGAGAGAGAGAGAGAGAGACAGGAGAGAGAGAGAGAGAGAGAGAGAGAGAGAGAGAGCCTTGAGTCCAATAGTAGCTCACCCCAGGATGAGTCTCCCGCTTCCTCCTGACAGGACATTTGCTTGGACACACCACCTGGCTGGACGGCTCATTATGTCCAAAAGCCTTTGACATTATTTTATGTTTACAGAATTGTTATGTTGTTTGACTAACACGTGTCTTTCTTATTAAAAGAAGAAGAAGTCCATTTTAACCTACAAACACGTCAACGGGGCCAACCTCCTGAGTATTGCTTTATGACTGACCGGGTTTCTGTGTTACGAATGCAAAATTAATTCACTGGGTAAAAATGTCAAGGCGAGGTTGTCAAGTGTCAGACTGATTTATCTATATTTTAATATTTTTTTTTGGA